>NC_077230.1:205429484-205551984 GCF_027887165.1 Monodelphis domestica
GCACAGGCAATTGGGAAGGCAGTGAATGGTTGGTAGTCCAACAGCTATTCAGTTTCATTGAAAGAAGCACAGAGAGAATAATAATATGAAGGTATAACTGCAAATGTAGAATGATGCTAGCTTTGACAGGACCCTTGAATCCCAGGTAAATAAGTCCAAACTTTTGTTGTTCTTCAGTCAGTTTTCAGTTGTATCTGACTGACCCCATTGGGGGTTTTCTTAGCAAAGATATTATAGTAGTTTGCCATTTCCTTTTCCAGCTAATTTTACAGTTGAGGAAATTGAGGCAAATATGGTTAAATGACTTACTCAGGATCATACAGCCAATAAGTGTCAGAGACTAGATTTGAACTCACAAAGATGAATCTAATTGACTAGAGGCTCAGCCCTTTATTCACCATGCCACCTAATTGCAATGTATAAGAAACATTGAATCAGAAGTAAGAAGAGATTGAGTCAAGTGAAAGAGATCTTCTTTAACTCACTGGACAAACATTTAATAAGCCCTGACACACTATGCTCAGAATTAGATACACAAAGACAAAAATAAAATCCTGTCTACTAAGGAGCTTGCATTCTTCTATAAAGAGTCTATTGAGGTTTCTGAGGTTCTGGGTTCAAATGTGATCTCAGATATTTCTTAGCTATGTAACTCTGGACAAATCACTTAACCCCAGTTACCTAACCTTACCACTCTTCTGCCTTGGAACTGATATTTAGTATTGATTCTAAGACAGAAGACAAGGATTATTTCTCAAGTCTCCTATAGTCATATAACTAGGACATCAGGAGGAAATGTATTTAGAGTGAGTAAATGAAACATATCAGAGATAATACAGAAGCAAAATATGTTTTCCAAACTGAACATTATATTCTTTTAACATTTAAAAAGATGTGTCAATTAATTTATGAGGCATTGATTGCAACTCTTTTATGAATTAGGAGATGGCTTCAGTTGTCACCTGTGGCAAAAATTATGTCATGACTCCAAGGTTAGTCTTTCAGTGATGAACATCTCTGAATTGAGTGGTTTTTGTTTGTAGATGACAGCTTTCCCTACATGGGTCCATTGTCAAAATCTTTTTGGATTGATAAGACCAATGAGAGTTAACATTTCACTGGCACAGCCTTTGAGAGCCTACTAGGGTCACCTCCACACCATGTAAGTCTTTAGTGGAAAATAAACTAATATAGATTAGATATAGTCTAGCAAATAAAAAGTCTATTCCTTCCTCTGTAACTCAACAATGCCCTCAGAGTCAAATTTACACAATAGAAGAATTAGATTTTCATTTGCTCTCCAGTAGCAAATTATTTGGTTTATAAAAGAATACTTTGTAAAGTTTCTTTAAGTGTCCTCACACTCTTAAAGTAAGATGTGGTTTAAAAATTCTGTTTTCAGTCAACTCTTCAATAATATGTTTTTGCCCAAATTCAGTTATTTTTAATAGCATTTCTATTATGAGAGTCAGCATGCCCTATTGGATAAAGAGTTGGCCTTGTATCTAGGAAAACCCGAATTTGTCTTGTGTCTGACACATAGCAGCTGTGTGAGATGTGATGTACCATGTAACCCCTCAGTGCCCTTAGATGACTCTATAAGAATACACATAACAGGGGCAGCTGGGTGGCTCAGTGGATTGAAAGCCAGGCCTAAAGATGGGAGGTCCTAGGTTCAAATTTGACCTTAGACACTTCCTAGCTGTATGACCCTGGGCAAGTCACTTAACCCCCATTGCCTAGCCTTTACCACTCTTCTGCCTTGGAGCCAATACATAGTATTGACTCCAATATGGAAGGTTAGGGTTAAAAAAAAATACATTACAGAGAAAATGCCAACCTTCGTTGGTAGAGGGAATCCCCTATATTGATGGATCACAGTTCTATTCATTGTTCCTATCCCACACTTCATTTTAGAAAGACAGAAAAAAAATATGATTACTTTTTCTAATTTTAGAGTTACTATAGGCTACAGATAAATATCAATATTTTACAAAATGTTGTTTTCCCCCATTGTGTGTGTGTGTGTGTGTGTATTTAGGGTTTTTTCACACTGATTATGTTTGCATTTGTCACAGTGGCAAAAAGTTCAACTTTCTTAATTGGGTGTTGTCATGCATTTATATCATCTTAATGCAATAAATAATAATAAGCAAAAAATAGCTTCAGATCTAATTATGTGAGGGAAAAGAAGAAAAATAATTAATACTGAGAGAATGTTTCAGGTGGGGTTTGGCATAGATTGTCATCTAAGGTATCTTCTAATTTATGGAATCCTATAATTCTAGGATTATAAATTAAGGCAAAAGAAGACAGTATTTGGATTCCATTAAAAAATCATTCACTCTTGTTATTGTTTAGAATATTTTCATTTGTATACCTTCTCTTTGCTATTGTCTTAACAAAGGGGGTTTATTTGTTATTAGCTACATGTGGACTTTGTGGAACTGACATTAGTTGGGAAAGAAGAGAAGAGCTGGGGGAATTCCTTACACATTAAGGTATAGTTAGAAACTCATCTTGAACCTAAAAGGACCTTCCTCTAAACTAACAATTTTTAAAGCAAGGTGATATATATACACAATTCTAGCTCAGTACCCTTTCTCTAAGGAGATCAGAGTGGCTATCCTCTAGCACTAATCTCCTACTTTCCTTCCTGGCATGAATTAGTTTCCTTATACATGTCAGATCTTTTGGAAAGGAAAGACTTTAAAACCAAACACAAGTTAGAAAAAAATCACAAAATATAAAATAAATAATTTTGATTACATCAAATTAAAAAGTTTTTATACAAACAAAACCAATGCAACCAAAATTAGAAGGGAAGCAACAAATTGGGAAACAATGTTCATAACAAAAACCTCTGACAAAGGTCTAATTACTCAAATTTATAAAGAGCTAAATCAATTGTGCAGAAAGTTAAACCATTCTCCAATTGACAAATGGGCAAGGGACATGAATAGGCAATTTTCAGTTAAAGAAATCAAAACTATTAATAAACACATGAAAAAATGTTCTAAATATCTTATAATCAGAGATATGCAAATCAAAACAACTCTGAGGTATCACCTCACACCTAGAAGATTGGCTAACATGACAGCAATGGAAAGTAATGTATGCTGCAGGGCATATGGCAAAGTCAGGACATTAATGAATTGCTGGTGGAGTTGTGAATGTCTCCAACCATTCTGCAGGGCAATTTGGAACTATGCCCAAAGGGCGCTAGAAGACTGTCCTTTTAATCCAGCCATAGCTCTGCTGGGTTTGTACCACAAAGAGGTAATAAGGAAAAAGACATGCACAAGAATATTCATAGCTGCGCTCTTTGTGGTGGCAAAAAATTGGAAAATGAGAGGATGCCCTTCAATTGAGGAATGGCTGAACAAATTGTGGTATATGTTGGTGATGGAGTACTATTGCACTCAAAGGAATAATAAAGTGGAGGAATTCCATGGGAACTGGAATGACTTCCAGGAACTGATGCAGAGCAAAAGGAGCAGAACCAGGAGAACATTGTACAATAGAATGTAATAAACTTCTCCATTAGTGGCGATGCAGTGATCCTGAACATCTTGGAGGGATCAATGAGAAAAAACACTATCCACATTCAGAGGAAAAAGTTGTGGGAGTAGAAACATAGAAGAAAAACAAATGCTTGATTACATGGGTTGAGGAGATATGGTTGAAGATGTTGACTCTAACTGAACATCCTAATGCAAACACCAACAACATGGAAATAGGTTTTGATCAAGGACACATGTAATACCCAATGAAATTGCATGCCGGCTACAGGAAGGGTAGGGG
Source organism: Monodelphis domestica (assembly GCF_027887165.1). Classification (NCBI taxonomy): domain Eukaryota; kingdom Metazoa; phylum Chordata; class Mammalia; order Didelphimorphia; family Didelphidae; genus Monodelphis; species Monodelphis domestica. Next base: position 205,433,289 of record NC_077230.1, read on the forward strand.
TAGGGAGGGAAATAATGTGATTCTTGTAACCAAGGAATAATGTTCTAAATTGACTAAATAAATTAATTTTAAAAAAGAATCAGTTTTCGTTGAAGAAAAGTGGATCAAGGAGAATCTAAATATATCTATTTGTGACTCCTTGCAAGCCACATCTCAAAAAATCAATGAAGACTCACATAAAGTATATGGGCAAAACATTCCATACCAACATATACCTTACATATTGTCATATCATAGAAGTGACCCAGTATTCTCAAAGGCTCTTGTTACAGAAAATATTTTCTACTAGCTTGTTGACTCCTTGTGATAGGAAAGTATACCCTAAAGTTCAAAGACTAACCTGTAAGGAAAAATCCTTACCAGAAGCAAGCTGGTCATAATATATTTCAATTTAATAAACATTATTTCATAATTATAATATGCTAGATACAGGATAAAAATAAAATAATATCTATCTTCAATGAGCTTATATTTTCTTGGGAGATATATATATGCATATATACAAACATACATATAATAAGTACTTTGAAGAAGAAAATTTTTGTTTGTGTGGCTAAAGTAACCCATGATATTAACAGTGAAATCTTTAAACTGTGTATAAATTCTTAAGTTTGCACTGGAATAGTGGAAATGCAATATGGTATGAAAATTTGGAGTATGACCATGCAAAACATAACTTCTTCAACATTTAGACAGGAGGATTTATGTAACTTGAACATGGTATAATTTAATATTATTATCCAAAAAAAAACAATGTACAAAATAGATTCATTTTCTCAAGAACATTCAAAATGGTATTGTATGCATAGCTAAACATGTTAGACCTATTAGGAGTAATTCAGTTCCTTAGCGATATCCCCTGCCTCTTTTTTTTTCCCTTAGAAGAAATGAAAAGTAAGCACATGTCTATTCAAGAGGAATATCTCATGGTATTATTTAATTGCTTTATTTTACTACAATGTATGAATCACACCAAGGCTGAAAATAGTTTAATAGAATAGATGAAATTTCAAGGAAATTGAGAAGAGGGGAAGACAGTCTGGCAGAAAGAAGTTGAAAGCTCTTCCTAGAAGAATAAAAGCTTTTATTAATCAGAATGTTCTAAGAATGGAATTCCCTGACAATTCTGATTTACAGAGAGTTAATACATGTTGCTCCAGGTGGTTTGCCTTTGATCACTCTTCCTTTTAAGTCCTAGAAATGCATGGAAGGGCTGAAATTATACATATAGGTCATCTTCCTTCCAAAAAATCCTGAGACAGAATTTCAGTCATTAGCTCCAGACAACATAATGGGAAACATAAATCACTTTTAAGTATTCCATACAGTTTCTGTATCAGACAGAACATAAGTTGAAAGCTTGTATTATGTGGAAGATTATCGGTCTCCCATTCCTTTTATTTGTTGATATATGTAGTAGTAGTAGTAGTAGTAGTAGTAGTAGTAGTAGTAGTAGTAGTAGTAGTAGTAGTAGTAGTAGTAGTAGTAGTAGTAGCAGCAGCAGCAGCAGTAGTAGTAGCAGTAGTAAGGATAACTGCATTTTTATATATCACTCTAAGGTTTGCAAAGTGCTTCACACAAATTATCTCATTTGATCCTCTCAGAAACCTTGTTGAGAGGTAGTTACTATTATTATCCTCATTTTGCTAATGAGAACTGATGATGTGAGAGGTTAAGCCTGTGCCCATGCACACATAGATAGTAAGTATCTAACTAGGAAGCTAGAATATACATCTTCCTGACTCCATTTCCAGAACTCTAGCCACCATGCCACCTACTTATTCCCTCACCATCTCTCTCCCTTAACCATCCCCACACAAAGGACTCATTAAGTAGCAACACAGATTTTGATATAAATAGTTACTTGGCATAAAATTTGGTGTAAAAACCATTATTTCATCAAGTAACATATCATAATTTAATTGACGTATAATAGACATAATTACCTGAGCATAAGCCTCTTCCTGTTTCACTAAGCAACAGCAACGAAAATATCAGCCTGAATTATCTCAGGCTTTAATAATAGTTTAATGCTAATGATATTTGTCTTCTCTGCTTAATTAATTGAGAAAAAAAAAACAAGTCCTATTTCTAAAACTAAAGAAAGTTAGGTTAATAAAAAAAAAAGAAGTGTGCTTAAACACTGCAATAGACTACTAAAAGTACATTATGGAAAATAATTTAACTAATGGCCTCATACTTGAATTTTGTGTTTGTTTTTCAGTTTATAATGCTTTTCTATTTATACTGCTAATCTAAATCTTTATTATTCTTATAAATAACCACGAAGAGTTTTCTTTATGCCACTAATTATATATTCCTCTAAACAAAGGGACAGAGTGTCTATAATATATTTGGTAGGAGAGAAGATTCCATTCAGCCTACAGATAATGGAGTTTTAGGTCATTGGTATAGATGATTATGGTAACGTAAATATTTGCCATGTGTTACAAGGGAATCACTTTAAAAGACTGATATATATTAATTTAAGGTCGCCAAGGAATCAGCTATGTAATTCCTAAATGAAAAACTCAAGTCAGCCGTCAGCCTTTTTTGGAGTTTAATTACAATAGGAGCAAGAAAGGAATTAGATATATATATAGAGAGAGAGAGAAAGGGGAGAGAAGGGAATAGGGCTTAAATACCCCTTCTGTTTAGGCTGGGCCAAAAGGCCCAAGCCCTTAGATAGCTGGGGCAAAGAAAAGAGATCAGTCCCTATTACTCACGTGTCCAAAATGGAGAAACAGTCTCAGAGGCCCCCACCTTCAGCTTCCTTCAGAGCAAGCTTCCTCAGAGCCCAGGAACAACACCGACCACAAAAATCAATCCTCTCTCCCGAGTCTCCAGACCCTCCTATCTTTAAGGACACCATCCAAGTTGCCTCCCCTCAGTCCTCACATCTACCAATCACTCTTCATCAATTTCCCTGTCAATGGAGGCTCTCGCTTAACCCAGGACTGCCCAGAGGTTTCTGGCTTTTGCACATGTCTGTTGAAGGTCATATTTTTCAAATGATTAAATCTTTACTCCTTTGTTCCAGCCCTTTCTAAATCCTGTTAACTTGAGTATGGTAGAGATTGGAATAATTAAATTTTGATCTAGGCTGCAGCCCTTACTCAATCCTATTAGGACTGAATAGGGTGGAGTATCTCCATTGTATCAATTCTAAAATCAATCAAGACTCAAAGAAATTCCTGTTCTATGCTCAAGCATAGGTCAAAGTCCTTTCTATTGTTCAGCAAAGGGTTTCTGTCCTAAAGTAATCTTAAGAAGGGAAGAGAAGGAACCTCCCATGCCAATGGAGTTCCCATTCCAATAGACTATCAGTAAGAAATTTTCCAAGTATGAAATATCCCAATGGTGAAATTTCCAACATTTATAAGTCTAAGGAATTTTGAGGTTTACACATGGTTGTACTTCTACTACTACTAATGATACTTTGTCGTTAATATAGTGCTTTAAGATCTGCACATGTTATCTCATTTGATCCTTACAATAACCCTGTGAGCTTGGCACTATTATTATCCCCCTTTCATAGGAGAGCTGGTGTCATCTCTCAGTGTTCAATGGTGGCATCTTCAATGTTCAAAGTACTTTAGTATTCTCAAATTAGCTAAAAGGACTTGTTTATACCTAGTAGTTATGCTTTTCATTGATTTCAATGATTGATTCATTGAGGCTCGCTGGACCTCTATGAATATCTTAATTAAGGTAGGCATTCCTCCATACCCTCTGTGTATATACCCTCTGTGTATTCCATGCCACACAACTCTATCTGACTTGGCTGAGAGAGAACTAGATAGAGCTCAGAAGTCCCAGATTCAGTTTGGCTCTAGGCTATTACCCCTGGTTTTATGGCTTTTCATTGCAGCCCCCTTATTGGATATTGAATTGGCAAGAAGCAGAGGAGGTCAGCAACCAGCTCTCAGCCCTATTTTCTTTTTCTTTTTCTTTCTTTTTTTTTTTAAACCCTTACCTTCCATCTTACAATCACTACTGTGTATTGGTTCCAAGGCAGAAGAGTGGTAAGGGCTGGGCAATGGGGGTTAATGACTTGCCCGGGGTCACACAGCTGGGAAGTATCTGAGGTCAGATTTGAACCTAGGACCTCCTATCTCTAGGCCTGGCTCTCAGTCCATTGAGCTAACCAGTTGCCTCCTCACGGCCCTACTTTCAAGTATATCTCAATGCATATAACCATATCTCAGTGTATAGTTGAAACATCTTCAAAGCTGGCCTGTCATGAAGAGATTGATCTCTTTAACCAAGACCTGTTCCCCCTCCTCCCCACAACTGCACAATTCCTCAGTTAAACAGATGATCTTTTAGCACCATATGCAATTATCTATTGGACATTTGGAACTTGATGTCTTGGAAACACTATCCAACCCAACATGTTCAAAATAGAGCATAATCTCTTTCCTTGAAATCCCACCTTTCTTTCTAATTTCCTCATTTATGTCAAAAGTACTACCTTTCTGCTAGTCTCTAGGTTACTGACATTCTTGACTTCTCTCTGCCTCTTCTAACATATCTAATCAGCTGCCAGATCCCAATGTCTGTCTTGTCTGATCTACTCGTTACTAACCCAAATATTTTATTTCAGGCCCTCTTCACCTTTCACTTTGACTATTGCAATGACCTCCTAATTGGTCAATCTGCTGAAAGTTGCTCCCTACTCCAATCCATTCTAGTCACTTCTGTGTAAGAGTGAAAATTATGACACTGGCCAGTAGTTGTACTCAAAGGGGAGTAAATTTCCTTCTTACAACCTCCCTCTGATTCTTTGGAAGTCCAACATGTTAGATCTCCTCGCCCGAGTTTTCTAGGAGATTAACATATCAGGTCTTACCCATGAATCATTCTACATATGGAACCTATACATTTAAAGATTCTCTTACTAGAGGTGCATAAAATATTGTACCTTACATAGAGGGAATTACAACAACTTGGGGGATTAGAGGGAAATAAATAAATAAATAAAAGATTGATAGACTTACTTACAAAAAGCCAATTAGGGGGCACTCCCATTTGGCATGAATTTACATTCAGAATTAATGATAGGTTCAACTCCCTTCAGTTCAGTTCATTATATCCCAAAGTTTGCTCTGGATCTTTTGATGTTGTGTGTGATTTCTGTAAGCATCCTTATGGCATTTTCTCCAGAAGATCCACTTTTTTGCTTTGAGGTATTGGCGATTTTCTTTTCCTAAAATTGCTTTAAAAGATCTTGATTTGGATTATAGGATAAGTATACAGATGACAGAATGATTTTTCTTAACCAAAGATCTTACCTTGTTGTCCCCTTTGGCTAATTTCAGGGGTACCTTATTGTCTCTGGGATAAAATATAAACCTTTTTGTTTGTTTTTTTGTTTGTTTGTTCCAATCTATCTTGCTAGCTTCATTGGACATCATGCCCCATCCTACACTTTGCAATCCAGCCAAAATTCATACAAAATACTTCCAACTTCCTAAATCCTTTCCTTTACCCTAGTTGTCCTTTGTTCCTGTGATACAGTGTTATCAAACTCAAACAGAAACAGAAGCTACTCATCTGCCCACAAGGATCCCCAAAGCTTTTAAATGTAGTTATCAATGTTTTATTGTATTTTTATTTATTTTAAATATTTCCTAATTACATTTTAATCTAGTTTGGTTTGTCCTCTGTAGCTTTGTAGTCAGTGATGTTTGATATCTTTGTTTTAATGCGCTCCTTCCTAATTGATGCCTCTTAGAATTCCTTACTTCCTTCAATAATTAGGAAAAAAACACCTTTTACATGAAACCTATTCTGATATACCCTCAACTACTAGTGTGCTCCCTCCCAACATACCATGTATTTAACTGCTTTTTATTTATTTTCATGTTTATTCTGTATATACTTATATAAGTACTTGTACACCCACTCATAATGTATGTTCCTTCACAGTAGGAATTTTTTCATTCTTTTTTTTTACTCCTGTCCCTAGTCCTTAGCATATCACCTACCACATAATAGATACTTAATGAATGCTTATTGATGAATGGTTGATTGATTGACATTCCGATCTTGATGGCTCTTGTTTTCTGGACAATACATTATTTTTCCTCCTTTCTCAAAGTGCCTGAGAGAAGTACAAAGTAATTGACTTAGGACTGAGTACTTGACTGACTTTAAGAACAAAGAATCATAAAATCATAGATCTAGTGTTGGAAGGGTTGTAAGAAACCATCTCAACACTCTCATTTTACAGAAGAAGAAACTGAGGAACAGAGAGACTAAATGACTTTCCTAAACTCATCCAGGTACTATCAGAGGATGGATTTAAACCTAACTTTTTAGAGGAAGGCTTAATATCAGTCCCAATTCTAGTTCAGTGTTGGGACAAAACGAAGGAACTTTTGAGTCATCGAATAGTTTGCAAAGGAGGATGACTTTGATCTAACATGACAATGTTATACAACATGGATATAGAGACATGTAGCTTCTACTCCATTTGGAATCTTCACTGGTCAATTAGATAGGATAAAATGACTCATGGTCTATAGAAACACACCATTTCCTAGAGATTCTTAATCTATATGGGCAGGTCTTTTTTATACCTTTAAGGGACCAAGAAGTTTCATCAAGGGAGTTGAGGGCTAATCACATCCATGGGATAGTTTTGTTGTCTTTTAGGGAAAAAAAACCCCTATTGACATGAAACCAGGGATCTGTGAGGCAGCTAGATAGCACAGGCTGGAGTTAGGAGCATCTGGGTTCAAATATGGCCTTAGATGCTTCCTAGTTGTGTGACCCAAGGCAAGTCACTCAATCCTAATTGCCTAGCCCTTACCAGTCTTCTCTCTTAGAACTGATACTAAGACAGAAGGTAAGGGTTTAAAACAAAACAAAACAAAACAAAAAAAGGAGCCTGGTCCTATTGCACAGATCCAGACTTTAGAGTAAGAACTCATTCTATTGTACCAGTCTGCCATTTCTCCATTCTCATCCTTTAATTTTTACGTGGGGATTTCAATTTACCTGTTGATATCCCTTAAAATACCTTTGTTATCTACCTTAACAATCTTCTCAACTCCTGTGATCTGTACCCTTACTTTACTGGAGCCATCTTTGATTTTATGACTGTTCCAATGATCCAATAACTATTTCATTTATACATGTATATGTAAATCTGCAATATATATGAGCATATATTATTCATGTATCTATATATACACATCCACATTTCACCAATTCTTTTTTTTCTTTTTCCTTCTAAGAACTTATGAGAGCACTGTTGTGCTACTTGAGCTGTTTATCATACTTTTTGTCTTCTCTACATGAACTGCCCATTTTCTGGTTATATATCATTTTAGGCTTTTATGCTGTTTATTTATATATAATAATAGAAGTAAAATACTGTAACCTTTACCCACCATGTGCTTTTCTGTTATTCATTGAGTAATGTACCACTTTGATTCTATGGAGGATGAGTTATTTACAAAAGCACAATATTTCAGAGTAGGAAAGGAAACTCAGCAGCTATACCTGAAAAAGGATCCCACAGTACAACTCACCTAATAAATGGTCATCTATCCTTTGTTGAGAGAGTAACCTTAACCTACTGAGTAAGCCTGTTGTCTTCTTGGATAGTAGCTTTGATTATCATGAACTTTTTTCCTTTCAACAAGCCTAAATTTGCCTTTTGGAAATTTCCAACCATTTATACATTGTTCTGACCTCTGGGTCTAAACAGAATAGTCTAATTACTCTTCTAAATGAGGGTCTTTCACATAATTGATGATAGGAACCATAGTCCCTTTGAACCCTTAAACTATTTCACACATTTCATCAATACACTTTTACTATTTTTAGCCAAGGAATGTTATCTTACTAAATTCCCTCACTATGTTGTCTTTTATTACTGTGGAAACAGGTAGGATAAATTAATCACAACTATGATATATAATAGTTTTAATGGACATCTAAATTCTAGTCTAAATCTATATTATAAAATACTTTTTATTTATTTGTTTGTTTGTTTGTTTGTTTGTTAAGGCCCTTACCTTCTGTCTTTGAGTCAATACTGTGTGTTGGCTCCAAGGCAGAAGAGTGGTAAAGGGCTAGGCAATGGGGGTTAAGTGACTTGCCTAGGGTCACAAAGCTAGGAAGTGTTTGAGGTCATATTTGAACCTAGGACTTCCTGTCTCTAGGCCCAACTCTCAATCCACTGAGCCACCCAGCTGCCCCCTAAAATACTTTTTAAATAGAATTTAACTTTGAAAATGCTTTTTTACTACACTGATTTTCTAAAATGTCTTTATAAAAGATAAATGTTGCAATATTATTTATATTTTTATTATGACAAAACAGGCTAAGATTGAGTTGTAAATTAGGTATTATTTTTCATTTATAGAATTTATTTCCAGGTATCTCAGCCCTTTCCACCCCTCTCCACACCTTAGAAGACATAATCCTGTGAACAGATATATATTTATAGATAATATCTTTCTCTGTTTCCACTTTTTAATTCATTCTGGAGGTGAACATTCTTGAATCATTCTTCAAATATTAAATCTGTAGCTGTGTATAATGTTCTCTTGGTTTTACTCATTTTACTTTTAATTATCTCATGTAATTGTTTCCAAGTTTTAGAAAAATTAATCTGCTGACTCTATTAGATGTGTGGATTGAGAGCCAGGTCTAGAGATGGGAGGTTCAAATATGACCTAAGACACTTCCTAGCTGTGTGACCCTGTCATTTAACTAGTCACTTAACCCCCATTGCCTAGCCCTTACCACTCTTCTGCCTTGAAATCAATACACAGTATTGATTCTGTAAAAAGGTAAGTGTTTAAAAAAATTAATCTGTTCTTTGTTTCTCATGGTGCAAAATTAGTTGTTTTTCATAATTTGAACCTTCACAAAGGCTTGATTAAAGCTGATTTGTTGCTTGGAGGCAGCTCTGAGACTGTACCAGTAGAACATAAGACCTGGCAAAGCCAAACAAACTGAAAAGATTTTGAAAATAGCCTCCATTGTAGGATGAGGAGCCTAAATTCAAAGTTTTGTAATAGCTGTCACTTTAGTTACAGGATATCTTTGGTTTCTCACAACAGTCCTGTTGGGTAGAGTACACAGTTATTATCATCCTCCTCTTATACATGAGGAAATGGAGGCTCAGTGAGTTTCTAACTTGCCTGGGCTTATTAAAGCAAGTAAGTGCTCGAGACAGGATTGAGCCCCAGCTTTTCCTGACTCCATCCATTATGCCGCACTTCTTTTCAATCCTGGAGTTGCTGCCTAGATGGTGAGCTCTTTGAGAAAGAGAATCATTTTTTATGCCTTTCTTTACATTCCTATCACTTAATACAATGTGGATACATATTAAGTTCTTAATAAACTCTACTTAACTTTTTTTTTTCCAAAGAAAATGTTTAAGGTTGTATGTCAATGCATAGAGGGCTTCTGGTTTGTGTTGATGAAGGGATTACCTACATTACTGGACTGTCAGGTCCTTAATACAATGATGGATCCTCATATCGAACTTGAGATAGCTGTGTAAACATGACATCCCATATGGCAAGGGAAAGGACCAAGAGCTGGAGTGAGGATTTGTGTTCCATTTTTGACACATAACTACGTTACCCAAGGGAGTGTTGTTAAAACTTTTGAGCTCATTTTGTCCATAAAAAGGAGATACTATTAATCCTGACTATCTCACAGTGTTGTTACAGATCTCAAATTAAATCATCTGAGTGAAAATACTTTGTAGTTGTTTCTAAGTATACATTATTATTAACAATGTTACTCTGAAGACAACAAAAACCAAATGTGAGAAGTTCTATAGTTTTCAGTGGCTTATAGAAATCTATTTTTCTGAAAAAGTTAGGTGGGTTTTTTGTTTGTTTTTGTTTGTTTTTTGTTTAAAGATTGAGAAATCTATTCAATAATATATAACTAAAGGAAGGTAAAAATCACAGAAAATTTTCAACAGGCTGATTTATCTCTCTTCCCCACTCCTTAAAGGAAACCTCCTTAAAGGAAAAAATAGTGAAAGAATTTCAGGATGATAGCTAGGAACTATTTAAATTTTTTTCCCTGGCTTATCTAAAATGTTTGGAATAACTAAAAATGTACATTGATCATGCTGATGTCCATGCATACGTTTGTGTATAGAGAATTTACACTAATTTACTGGATGATTGATTTTTTTTTTAACATAAGGACTAACAGGGGACAGAAATGGAATGCTAAGAAATGAGGGAAATGAAATTACTATAGTTTTCAATTTTAATGAAAGAACAGGGGAACATATAAGAGATAAATTAAATAAGATTCAGAGGAGACTGTTTTATAGTGACTTGGGGAAAAGACTCTGGGTATTTCAAAGGGAAGGGATTCAATGTAATAATAGCAAAAAGTAAAACAGTTAAGTATGCTGTCTTTCTCACTGCTGCCAAGCTGACTGTGGGCTCTTATGCTATAGTATCAGCTGTAAAGTCCTGTGATATTTTATTGAAATTCTTACTTTCTTTTGAGACATAATGTAGATGGCAGCTCTTTTGAAAAGCTTCCCCTGAGCCTTCTTTCCCCCCAGGTTAAACTGATCTCTCCCATAGTGATTTCTGCCTTCTCAGTTTTCTCAAAGTACTTTTGCATTATATACATGTTTGGTTTTTAGTCTTTATGTCATAAGTAACTCATAGGATCTTTGGTTTTAGAGGTGGAAAGGAGACTTTTGCTTCAATTTCTGCAATTCACAGATGAGGAAACTGAGACACAGAAATTACTTATATAAATATGTCATTCCTTTACTTAAAGTTTCAGCCTATTGTTCTTGAACTTGGTTTTCCCATTGTCAAACATTGTGCTTTGCATGTAGTAGATTTTTAATATTCTTTTTTTTTGTAAATTGAGTTGGTTGATATATTTCAAAAGGGCAATAGAAATGTTTTGAATTTTTAAAATTTAATTAAATAAACATTTAAATTTAATTTTAAAAATCACAATGGAATTATTAAAAACTTAGCATGATTAAATCCTGTTAATTTTTAGCAATGCGGAGTTAGATTGCACAGGGGATAGTATGCCAGACCTGATGCCAGGAAGACTGATCTTCCTGAGTTCAAAGGTGGCTTCAGACACTTATTCATTGTATGACTGGGCAAATCAATTAACCCTGTTTGCCTCAATTTCCTCATCTATAAAAGGAGCTGGAGAAGGAAATGACAAACCACTCGAATATCTTTGCCAAGAAAATCCCTAAATGGGGTCACAAGGAGTCAGACATGATTAAAAACCACTTTAGAATGACAAAATATTCTGTAATTTATTACGGAAACCAGCAATAATTTGAACATGAGTACTTAACAAATAGGTATGTATATATGTGTTTCTACATATCTACATATATGTGCATGAATGTATATCTTTGTAGCTATAGATCTATTTATCTATTTGTAGATAGATATCTAAATTGATATAGATATTGTGCATAAGAAAAAAATGAAAGGAACATTGGCAGTGGTAGACAAGATTGAAAGGTCTTACTTCTTACTTTAGGTCTTACTATTGGCACACACTGGCTTGCTTGACATTGGGTCAGATCACTTAACTTCAGCATTGGAAGAGAGCATTTATCTCCTGGAGCAATGTATCCTAAAAAAAGTCATAGGTGAAGGAAAATATATGAAAATAAATACTTTCATAAATAAAAAATTAAATATTTATAATATAAATCATAAAAAATTGAATGTTTTTAATATCTCTAAATTTTAGAGAGAAAATACATTTCCCAATATTGACACACTGATCATTTCATCCTTAGCAATGTGGAGTATGGGCATATGATGTAGGTATATGATATAGAGTATACTAAAATATAGCCACACTAACCCCATAACTTTTTTGAGTGCATCTTTTCCTTACTAATTTTCTTCTTTTTGGGGTTCAAAGGAGTCTTAGTGGCTATATTCTGGAACATTCTCAGTAAATTACCAAAATTCCAGAAACTTTGGCTCAGTACTCCCTTTCCCTCTTCTTTCTTATACCCATAAAATTATATAATGTGCTTCTCTCATGGGCTGTCTTCATCGCTTAATCTCAAAACACACGTTTATAGGATTAGCTCTATAGAGAGTATAAGAATATAGGTAAACATTCAAACAATGTAGGAAGTAAGTAGGACTTGCAGGTAAGGTCACACAATTTTCCTGTCCTCCTTCCTTTTCTGGGGGTGTGCATGTGTGAAGATTGGGATTTTTTTTTCCTGATTGGACATTTTCCCAGCACTCTGCTTGCTCTTCACAATTGCTGGTTTGGCCTCACCTCAGCTCCAGCCCACACCTGTGATCTCTGGCCCTGAACCTTCTTTCCTTTCTCTCTGGTGTGCAGAATAATACACCACACCTGTCCCTACCCCCCCTCCCCCTACCAGATGCCATGAAACTTAGACAGAAATAGCCTTCAGGGGGCCTCAGGCATCCCCAAACAGGCTGAGTTCTACTGTAAAAATGTCAAGCCCACAATTCTCTGTTATTCAGGAAGATCCTCTAAAGCCTTTGTGATCTCAGGCCCCAGCTACCCAGAATTATGTCTTGAGTATTTGCTTTCACGTTTAGCCTCTTCTCCATTGCTACTCTTCACTGTCCCAGTTGGAGAAAACTCAGATTTTTTTTTTAACCTTCCTTCTTAAGTCTCCTACCCTGCATTCCTTCTGTGGGCAGCCCAGAAAGAACTTGGTAAAACTTTAGACAGGAATTTTTTGCATTATATATAACTAGTCTTAGGAGATGTTTATTGCTCTATTTTATTTAAAAAAAAAACTTGATTTATGTACAATTTAAGTTCTTTAGAAGATAAAAAGAAATTAAATCCATTTCAGAGAACTATCATTTTTTTTTCTGTTTTCTCCCCAACTAGCACAGTGTCTGGCAAATAGTAGGTACTTGATAAAGGTTTGCTGATAAATTAAATGGTGGTTCATTTTTCCTTTCCATTGGCATAGAGAGAGAAAATGGTCTGATGAGAGTTTGACTTTATGGCAGAGGTTCATTTGAATGACTCCATGTGATCAAGTTTTAGGGGAATCAGACTGAGACAAGGAACAAAGTGATCTCTTCCTTCCTGCTACTTACTGGAACACTTTGTGTTTTCCTCTTTTCTTTACAAATGAAAATAAAATATCAAAAGCCTTACTTTCTCTGATATGAGCCTGGCCTAGTTACTAGGGGATTAAACAGCCTAAACACTTCACATAGCAGTTTAAGAGGAATGGAAACTCTAATCCTATTACATTTATGTGGTTATCTGTGCTCTTTGAATTTCAGATTATCCCTGCCAATCATCAGGGACACTTTCAGTACTTAGCTAATAAATAACTACCTTAAGTCAGCTATATCATGAATGGTACTGCTGGTACTCATGATAACTGGAGGCCAGAGAGAGAGGAATGAGAGTGAATTATCACTGAGAAAGCAAGGAAGACTTTGCAGAAAGAGCTCTGGATTTGGTTGGAATCTCAGCTGATGTTTACTAGCTTGGCAAGCAAGGACACTACTCATATCATTCTTAGTCTTGGTTTTCTCATCAGTTAAATAGAATAATAATATTTTCCATGCCTGCTTCAGAGGATTGTAGTGAGTAGAGCACTCATCCTTTGTGCATGTGGTGTCAGACACTGTTGGATTGTTCCTTAAAAATAACTATAGACAGCATTTATATAGTATTTTAAGTTTTGTCCAGACTTTTGTGTATGATATGTCATTTGAAAGCCAAAAAAAACAATTTAAAAAAAGCAATTACTCTTATTTGTTATTCAGTTGTTTTTTTCAATCGTATCTGACTCTTTGTGACTGCATTTGGGGTTTTCTTGGCCAAGATACTGGAGTGCTTTGCCATTTCCTTCCCCAGCTCATTTCACAGTTGAGGAAACTGAGGCCAACAGAGTTAAGTGACTTGCCCAGGGTCACACAGCTAATACGTGTATAGGGTCAGATTTGAACTCAGGAAGATGAGTCTTCCTGACTCCAGACCTATTTACCTTGTCACCTAGCTGTTATTACCCTTACAGACATTTTAATGGTAAAATATTTATAATTACAGGGGGAATTGTATGTTAATATAATTATTAACTTGGCAACTTCATAGCTTCACAAAAAGATTGTTCTGGTAAAACACTTTGTAGAGCTTATAATGATAAAATTTGATTTTTTTTATTATTTCTTTTTCTCATTAAATACTGGCTTGCTCATAATATTTCAGAGTTATTAGTATTGCTGTATGTGTTTTTTATTTTATTTTTGCTAAAAACTTATATAGATAGAATTCTTGTTTTGATAACTACTGAGTAAAAATTCATATAAAAATTTTATTTTTATTTTCCAGTCACATAATATTTTATGAAAAATACAAGAAAGCAACACTGGGAAGATGATTCTGTCAAATGTGATATAATCTATACAACATCTAGTATCTCATCTCCAGTTGCATTTAGTATACTCAGGTAAGAATTATAGTTTTTTTCCTAGTTTTGTTTTATAGCTATTTAATTCTGAGAAGTCATTACCTCTTCAATTCACTTTATAGGAGAGGAATTCCAGTAAATTAAGGATGCATATATTGAATAATACTTTCCTTTTCAGGCATATGTTTTCATAGACAATATTTTTAGATTCAAGTTATAATTAAAATCATACTTCAGATTCTACACATAAATTTCAATTATTCTACTATTGTGTATGTGCAGTCTCCATGGAAGTAATTCGCTCAGTCACAATAATGGACACTGAATTCCAAAGATTCTTAAATTGTTCTTTAAAAGCTCATTTATTTAAAAAACATTATTGATAGTGCTAAGTGATGTTGTGAATATAGAGAGAAGAAAGACAAGGTCCTTCCTTGTAGGTAAAATAAGAAATATACAAAATTAGAAGGAGAAGTAATTTCCATCCAAAATGATGAGGGAGGACTGACTGAAAAAAGGTTGCATTTGAACTGAACTGAATATGAGCGACATGATCAAGTTTGTCAAGGCCTGGAAGATAGGAGGCAGGAAAGGTTGGAGGAGGTTATGCAAGGGGGTGGTGGCAGTATATGTATATATGTATGTACACAGACACACACACATATATGTTTCCTTTTTAAAATTTATTCACTTATTGAGAATATTTTCCCATAGTTACATGATTCATGATTTTTCCCACCCCTTTTCCCTTCTCCCTCCTGGAGCTGACAAGCTATTCCACTGGCTATATATATATATATATATATATATATATATATATATATATATATATACACACTTCTAATATATATATGTTTCTACACATAACACATGCATACATATACATGAATGTACTACATATATAAAATCATGACATTGGGTGGTGAGATGGTAGTGGAAATAAAAAAGAGAGGGTCAGTAGATAGGTATAAGACATATTATCAGGTTTAAATTCAAGGATTGTTAAACTAATTGGAGAATCAGAGTAACCAGAAAGCATTTAAGGGTAATAGAATGCTAAACCCAGTCAGGAAGACCTGGGTTCAAATATGTCCCTAGATACATTCTAACTCTGTGCCCTTGGAAAAATCACTTAACCTCATTGGCCTCAGTTTCCTTACTTTAAAATGAGTTGGAGAAGGAAATGGCAAGCTACCCCACTATCTTTGCCAAGAAAACCCCAAAAAGAAATCCCAAAGAGTCCAATCAAGGATTTTCCTCTAAGTAAAAATTGTTGGTGCTCTTATGATAAATAGGTACGTCTTGAGCAGACCTGGAAGTAGGAGAAGAACTCAGGGTATAAAGTTTTGAACATGTTGAATTAGATTTTCTAGGGGGATGCCCAGGTGGAAGTTACCAGTGTTTAGTGGGTTTGAAATTCTGTAGTTGGCCATTTTGTAGCCATTTTACTTATCTCAATATTGAAGTCATGAAAGTGGCTCTTTGACAAGATTGACAATGGGATATATTGCATCCTGAATAGTGAATAAGTAAAGGCAGAAGAGAACTAATGGTTTGGGAGAATTGGGAAGACTTGAGGAAATGAGAGCAAATAAATAAATTACATATGAGGGTAAAGTGACTGGTCAAAAGAAAGAGCTTTCATTTTGAATTCTTAAAAGTGGAACAGTTTCAAAGACTAATTAAACTCATTGTGTATTCTTTTCCTGTTCTTGAATGAAATGGAACACAGTTGAAAGCCATTAGATAACAATAGAAGGACCTTCTAAAGTGCTGAATGGAATCATATGTTAGTTACATATAATATCAATATGCATTATTGTATATAGTGTGAGTATAAATACATATATATAATTTTATGTGGACCCATGATTTCAATGGTATAGGAACCTACTAATGAGGAAACACCATCTATCAGAGCAGAAAAGCTTCATTTTTTAATAACTTTAAGAATCCTAGAGAGTAGCCTGGAAAACTGAGAGATTGGGTTTACTTCACCAGCATTATATAACCATTATGCTTCAGAGATAATTTTCTTGATTCCAAAGCTTGGCTATTTCATTAATTATGTATTTATGCATCACTTTATTTGTGAATATGTACTTAAAATTCATTTTAAATTAACTTAGAGAATTTTGTATTACATCTTCTGATATTTTAAAATTAAGGTTATGGATTATATGACTTTGAAGGTTCCTTCTATTATTAATTTTATGATGCTATATTTATAGACAAACCAAGATAGAATAAAATTAGATTCAGATGTCTGCTCTATAGTTAAAAAGATGAAGAAAAAAAGGCCAGTTCCTTTAAGAAAACTATAGCAAAGTACTTATTCAGAAAACTCATTAGTGTTCAAATAGGAAATGAAGGCACATTTTATTCCTTATTGATATTACAATTAATCCTTAGTAGGCAGCTATTTGGTCATCTGGATAGAGTGATAGGGCTGAAGGTAGGAAGATTTATCTTCCTAAATTCAAATCTGGCCTCAGACACTAGCTGTGTGGTCCTGGGCAAGTCATTTATCCTTGCCTGATCAGTTTCTTCATCTTTAAAATGAACGGAAGTAGGAAATGACAAATCACTATAGTATTTTTGTCAAGAAACCCCAAATGGAATCATGAGGAGTCAGATGCAAATGAACACCAACATCATTGGCTGGTTATTTTTATAGCTTCTATCCTTCAGTTTGTGTTTTTTGGGGGGCAAGGAAGACAAAACAACTCTGGTTAGCCTTCATCAGGCAGGTTTGTTTGCTGATTACAATGGTAGGTATACAAGTTGATTCTTTGAGTCCAGTAGGAAAATATGACATATAGATCGATATACTAAATTATACGTGTGAAACAAAGTATTTAATACTGTGAAAAACCTAGCCTGGCCTTACCCAAGAGGAAACTCCCATAGTTGTGAAAATCCACTTTTAGGGTCTCTCCTCTCTGATCACTCGTAAGTATAAGTATATGTCTACCATGCACTCTATCAATGTCATAGTTTCTACTCTATTAGAGGCTTTCTTTAGAACTCTGCTCTCTGAACTATTCTCCGAAATTAGGAAGAAGAGAAGTAGGAGATGTCCCCAACCTATGAACCTTAGGCTAGCTGGCTTTTTGCTTCTCCTGCAAGTCACAGTTTGCTGTAGGGGAGGGAAGAAAAGGAAAGGGAAATTTGAATTCATTTCACACCAGCTTTTTACAGGTCATGGAAAGAGGATGACAATTTTTATAAGAGAAAGGATATATATTCTTAGTTTCGAATCATCTTTAAGTCAAAACCAGTCCCTGGATACAAATCAAAGATGTTCTTTGTTATCTCAAAAAGTTTCCAAGATGCTTGCTGCCTCCATGGGAGGGATTGTTCAGACAAAGATCCTATAATCTCATGATTTTGATTTGGGAAATTCATCAAATTGACCAAAGACTCCCTTAATCAATATCCCTATATAAGATTTTAAAGTTGGGATATTATTATAATGAATGCCAGGAAAAGAAATATGAATTTATTTAATAAATAGTGAGCCTTTGAAGATTTTTTAATACAACAGCAACGTCATAATCTGATCTATACATGAGAAGGATTATTCTAGCAGATGGCATGCTAGAGGAGAGGGTGAGAAAAAAAGTACATATTCAAAACATCCTATTTATATTCCAAACAACCACTTTAATTAAATGGTATCCAAACTGAGTTTTCTTGATAAAATAACATTGTCCTATCTCAAAACATTTTGATCTTTTTAATGATGGTACTCTTTTTGTCAGTTCAGATCACAGCCTTCTCAACCTGAGTAAATTCTATCTCCTCCAGTGAATTCTCCAAAGAGGCACCCTCCAACATGCTCAGGACCTTTCTCCATGTCTCAGTGTTGGATGGAAACCAGTGAGACGTGGTGAATATATTTTTTTTAATTATGTTGTGTTTTCCTTTTTTTTTTAACCCTCACCTTCTTCTATCTTAGAATCAATACTATGTATTGGTTGTAAGGCAGAAGAGCAGTAAGGGCTAGGCAGTGGGGTTAAGTGATTTTTCCAGGGTCACACAGTTAGGAAGTATCAAATTTGAACCCAGGGCCTCCTCTGGTCCTAGCTCTCAAATCCACTGACCCTCCTAGTTGCCTCTAGGATATTCTTTAGTTATCCCTTAGTCTTTCTATATGATTATCCCCGTCCTAATCCCAAACCTTTTTGGGTCACATGACCCTCCAATGAGATCTTTTGCCATAATACATAATTGGTAATGTATTGAGATATGCTCATTCACTCCAAATGCTTTTCCATTGCCTTTCGGACAAACTGCAACATTAATTCCTCAGAAATTATAGCATTTCAGACAGAGAATATCATGGCATATATATTTATGAATTGGATGTTCAGCCTAAATATCTGGCTCATCGTTTTAAATATCTTTGTCAGACACTATGGATGGACAATAAATTGGGCCCAGAAAAGGATTGCCTTTGGAAAAAATATTTAGGGTTTTTAATGATCTCAAACTTCTCCCTGAAATGAGTGATAAAACAAATATGGATAAAAATATAATTCTGATGTTTGTTAATGGAGTGTGTAGTAATAGCAGTTGGTTGTCTTGTGAATTGAGTGTTATTTGGAGAAATTATTAAGTATCTAATAATCCTGGCCATAAATAAGTATTTTCTTTGCCTTATTGGAAAAGAAATAAACCATACCTTGGAGCAAAAAAATGGCTCTTTTGAAGCTAAATTCAATTTATTCAGGCCATAAAGAGTATCATTCTTGTACTGAAACAGTCATTTCCTAAGACATAACACCTTTTTCAATACAGTGTAATTTGTTCTTAGAGTATAACTTACACAATGAAAAAATATGATGATGGAAAAGAAAATATAGATTGAAGGAAAAAAAGGAGTTTAAATATGAATAAAATGATCTCAGTGGAGAAAAAGTATTTGTATTTGTGATTACAATTAAGTTAACCAAAAAGTCTTTCCTTTTGTAATGACTGGTGTGAGATTTAAAATGGTGAAGGTCTTAAACTGTAGTGAGTTAAAATGGTGGAAGATATAAATTGTGATAGATATGAGAGGGTGAGTAAATTTGACCGCAGAAAATATGTTTCACTACAGTGTCTTGGTTTTCAAATCAAATATAAGGTGGTCGCCAGGGAAATATTCCCAATTATTCAAATACCCAAGTCAACTGGGTTTTATAGAGATTTAAATTAATACAAATGTGGAATTAAAGGAAAGAGAGAAAGAGAGAAAAAGGAAATAAGTATGAAGGGCCTTAAGCCAACATGGCCTAGACCTGAGTCTTAAGAGAGAGATCAGTCAGTCAGTCTTTTAACACTCACCACAACGACTGCCTAAGCAAGGATTCTAGTGACACCAGGCCAGCATCATCTCAGCTGCTTTCACCAGCTCCCTCCTCCATCTGAATGTTTCAGAATCAGTCCTTCCTCAATCTGAATGTTTCAGAATGACCTCCAGCTCTTCTCTGAGCTGTTATTTTTAAGGGCAAAAATCTCCTATGTCACCTCCCCTAAGTTCTTCCATCTACCAATCACTGTAGATGTTTTCCAAAAGACAGCCCATTTTGAATTCACAGCTGAGTAGATTAATCTCTTTAGTAAGTCAGAAAAAAATGCTGCTGTCAACTAATTTCATTAAGAGAAAACCTTTGAGTAAGTTTTCACCTTTTAGGTCTAAGTAGTTTACAAGTTGCCCCACCTTTATAGGTACTTAGCATCCCATTGTATCAATTCCAAAAATAGGCATGGCTCAAAGAACTCCTTTCCTTTATAAGTATGGGTTTCAAGTACTTTCATTGTTTAGCAAGGAGTTTTCTGCCCTAAAGCATTCTTAAGTAGGGGTGGAATAGAGGTCCTCCCATAGCAAGGAGTTTTCTCCCTTAAAGCAGTCCCAAGTAGTGATGGGGTAGAGATCCTCCCATAGCAAGGAGTTTTCACATTCAAGTAGAGTTCTTACTATCTGGTAGGGAATTATTTCAAGTAGGGAATTGGAGGATTCCTCAATGTGGAGTAAAATTTTTAACATTCATAAAAGTCTGTGAAATTTTAAGGTTTACACTGGATTAGATTTAAAATATTTGAGCCCAAACCCCCCAGTAAGTACTAATTTGAGTGAATTTCATTGATTTTTATGAAATAAAAAATTTGGAATAAAATTACTCAGTATCAAAAAGATCTTAATGGTTTTTGTTTGTTTAGGCATTAATTTATATTTTTAAGAGCATGAAATAAAATGCTTATTAAAAACATGTCATCCATGTTAATTTGTGGCAGAAAACTACCGACATTAAATTTTTAAGAGTTTAAAGTAAATTTTGAAAGGCATCAAACATAAAAAATTCGGTAATTGAAATAACTTTGGATATGAGAAACAGAAAGTTGTTACTGAAATGGGAAGCTGCCCTATCATGATGATGTTTGAAGGGCCTTAAGCTATTAAAATTAGGGTGTTAGACCAGTTAGACAAGGAACCAAATTGAGTCTCTTTCTGTTTAGGTCACTTTGCCTCACATGCAGTCCTTTTGGAAAGGCAGCAAACAATATTCTAAGGAAGTTCTTATAACAAATTTCAGAAAACCTATTAATAAACATTTCTTTTCAGTCACCCTCTTTGATTGAGATCGTAGGGCTGAGAAAGGATAAAGTTTTCTAGAGTAATAGAAATGGTATGACCTGCTAAGTGATTTGTATTTTCCTGTAAGACTGTTTCCGGTTATGTGTTAAAGTTTTCTGAAATGAATCTGAAGAAGAGATTCCAGAACACTGCCTTGTTTCTTGAGGGTGTTCCCTAAAACAAGGCTCCATTTAATTAACTTGTACTAGGTGCAGAGAAAAGTGTTGGAGGGTAGAGGAGATCTGTTCTTTAAACCTTGCCCATCTCACTTCATCCTCTAGATTAGAGCTCAGACTTTGAGCAAATTAAACCATTTCCCTCTGAAACTTCAGCCCTGGGATTTGCATTGTCTTTGTTGGCAAATGTTTCCTGTGACCCACTAATATCTGGCCGGTCCTGGACATGCTTTGCTTTAGACCACGCTTATCTTTTTGCCCATGACCTTGTCACTGGACTCCCTTCATCAGAGATGGAGCCTTAGGAGAAAAATCTTTTTAACTCTGGAAATACTGTCCTGAATGAGTTCCTCATGTAACTCTGTATCTAGCTAGCCACGGTTATATGTTATTTGACACTTCAGACATTCACTCGATCGATGCATTATTAAATTGTTAGGTCCTCATAGGCAAGGACTGTCTTTTGTCTTTCTCTGTATCCCCAGCATTTATCATAGTGCCTGGCACATAGTTGCAACTTCATAGATGCTTATTGACTGGATGACCAACAGTTGTATGTATGAAATTTCAAACCTTCACTTCTATTTTCCACATATGGAATCATAATCGTATCAGTTACATTACTGCCAAATATTTGCCTTTGGCTCCAACACAGTTCCTCCCTATAATTCCCATATATTTTTATTTCCAGTTTAAATCAATAAACAATAATTAAGTTCCTGTTATGTGGCAGGTGGGGAGCTAGGTGGTACGGTAGAAAGGACCTGGAGTCAGGAGGACTCATCTTCAACTCTGGTTTCTGACACATTCTAGCAGTGTGACCTTGGGCAAGCCACTCAACCCTGTTTGCCTCAGTTTCCTCATCAGTAAAATGAACTAGAGAAGGAAATGGCAAACCATTCTAGGATTTTTGTCAAGAAAAACCTAAATGGGGTCACAAAGAGTCAGACAATAGTGAAACACTTCTGAAAGCCAAACTATGCCAAGCACAGGGCTAAGTGCTGGAGATGCAAATAAAAAAAAAATGCAGTCTCTGTCCTCAAGGAGTTTATAATCTAATGGGGGAAGAAAACACACAAAGGAAGCTGGGAAGGGATGGAAGGGGTGGCACACCAAGATGTTGCCACAGAGTTGAAAGCCCCAGAGATGAAAATGGAAAGTGGAGTGAGTTTGAAAGTTCAAATCTTGCCTTCTTCATAAGGCTTACAGAAGAGTATGGCCTCCACCATCCAGCCCTTGAATCTCAGGACAGTGGAGGCTGAGGGAAGTGGGAAGGTATTGAATATTCAAGGCTGATCTATGCCTACAGTAGTACCTTGATTCACGAGCACCGAAAGTCAAGAGCAACTCAAGATAGTAGCATTCATGATGAGAATTTTTTGCTTTAAGTCACAAGCAGATATTTGAATCATGAGCTTCAGCCACCCTCCACTAGATAGTTTTCAGAATGTTGGGTTTCATAAGTCCATGAGGCTCTCATTTATTTCAGTGTTTATCTGGCTTTGTGAGCATCTATATTGATCTGCTTTTGTTTTCTTCCTTATTTTTGTCTTTATTATCAGTTTTGGGGGCAAATTTCTTAACTTTTAACAGTGGGTCCTGATGACAGAGTAATTGAAGGTGATTTTGCAGGAAATTAGTGGAAAGAAGCCCGAGGCAGATGAGGTAATCAGTACAGGCAAGATTAAGGAAATGTTGAGGACCGGGGAGAAAATTAAGCAGTTTATTGAAAAGAAACACCCAGAAAAAGTTACAACAGGTCTTGTGTTGTTGCTATGTAAGGATGTTTGTTTCACACATTATCAAAATGTTCTGAAAGTGAGGAAGAAACAAACTTCCATGGAAAGGTATTTGTTGAACTGGCCTCTAAGTGAAATTGAGGAAAGTGTGGCAAAACAGCCAAAATTTAGTGAAGAAAATGATGATAATTAAGTAAAACAAAAAAAAATAGTAATTAAGTTTAGCAATAAAGTTACATATAAGTAATATGTAAGGTCAATTTTGCATTTAAATGTAGCCTTGTATGTGTAAAGAGTAAGTTATGTTAAGCAATAGTGCACAAAATGAAAACTTCCACCAGCATCTTTGTCTGACCTTTAAGGTAAATAACATTTCATGAGCAAATTTATTTGTTTACATTCTTTCTTATTATTTATAAATATACTTATTTGTTATTTATAAAGTACCTTTTTGTATTTATTTTATTTTTTCCATTTGGATTACTTTATTTAGTTAATTTAGAACATTATTCCTTGGTTACAATGATCACATTATTTCCCTCCCTCCCCTCCATCCACCCATCCCACAGCCAACATGGAATTTCATTGGGTATTACTTGTGTCCATGATCAGAATCTATTTCCATGTTGTTGATGTTTGCACTAGGATGTTCATCTAGAGTCTACATCCCCAACCATATCCCTTTGATTCATATATTCAAGCAGTTGTTTTCTTTTGGTGTTTTTACTTCCACAGTGTTTCCTCTGAATGTCTATAGTGTTTTTTCTCGTACATCCCTCCACGTTGTTCAGGAACACTGCATTACCACTAATGGAGAAATCCATTATATTCAGTTGTACCACAGTGTATCAGTCTCTGTGTACAATGTTCTCCTGGTTCTGCTCCTTTCACTCTGCATAAATTCCTGCAGGTTGTTCCAGTTCCCATGGAATTCCTCCACTTTATTATTCTTTTGAGCAAAATAGTATTCCATCACCAAAATATACCACAATTTGTTCAGCCATTCTCCAATTGAAGGGCATCCACTCATTTTCCAATGTTTTGCCACCAAAAGAGTGCAGCAATGGATATTTTTGTACATGACTTTTTCCTTATGATCTCTTTGGGTTACAAACCCAGCAGTGCTATATGGCTGGATTAAAGAGCAGACAGTCTTTTATCACCCCTTGGGCAAAGTTCCAAATTGCCCTCCAGAATGGTTGGAGACATTCATAACTCCACCAGCAATGATTTAATGTCCGGACTTTGCCATATCTCCTCCAGCATTCATTACTTTCCTTTGCTGTCATGTTAGCCAATCTGCTAGGTGTGAGGTGATACCTCAGAGTTGTTTTGATTTGCATTTCTCTGATTATAAGAGATTTATAACACTTTTTCATGTGCTTATTAATAGTTTTGATTTCTTAAACTGAAAATTGCCTATTCATATCCATTGCCCATTTATCAATTGGCGAATGGCTTGATTTTTTGAACAATTGGTTTAACTCTTTATAAATTTGAGTAATTAGACCTTTGTCAGAGGTTTTTGTAATGAAGATGGTTTCCCAATTTGTTGCTTCCCTTCTAATTTTGGTAGCATTAGTTTTATTTGTAAAAACTTTTTAATTTTATGTAATAAAAATTATTGATTTTATATTTTGTGGTTTTTTTGGTTTTAAAGTCTTTCCTTTCCCAATGACCTTACAAGTATACTATTCTGTGTTCGCCTAATTTGCTTATAGTTTCCTATATTCAGGGCATTCAACCATTCTGAGTTTATCTTGGTGTAGGGTGTGAGGTGTTGATTCAAACCTAATCTCTCCCATACAGTCTTCCAATTTTCCCAGCAGTTCTTATCAAATAGTGGGTTTTGGTCCCAGAAACTGGGATCTTTGGGTTTATCATAGACTGTCTTGCTGAGGTCATTTGCCCCAAGTCTATTCCATTGATCCTCCTTTCTGTCTCTTAGCCATTACCAAATTGTTTTGATAACCACTGCTTTATAATATAGTTTGAGATCTGGGACTACAAGTCCTCCTTTTTTTGCATTTTTTTGCAAGATTTCCCTGGATAGCCTTGATCTGTTGTTCTTCCAAAGAACTTTGGTTTTTTTTTTTCTAATTCAGTAAAAAAGTTTTTTGGTAGTTCAATGGGTATGACACTAAATAAATAAATAAATTTGGGTAGGATAGTCATTTTTATTATTTTAGCTCGTCCCAACCATGACCATCAATGTTTTTCCAATCGTTTAGATCTAGTTTTAATTGTGTGGAAAGTGTTGTGTAGTTGTGTTCATATAGTTCCTGTGTTTGTCTCGGCAGATAGATTCCTAAGCACTTTATATTGTCTAGGGTGATTTTAAATGGAATTTCTCTTTCTAATTCTTGCTGCTGAAATGGGTTGGAGATATATAGAAATGCTGATGACTCATGTGGGTTTCTTTTGTATCCTGCAACTTTCCTAAAGTTGTTGATTATTTTGACTAGCTTTTTGGTTGATTCTCTAGGATTCTTTAAGTAGACCATCATATCATCCACAAAGAGTTATAGCTTGGTCTCCTCATTGGCAATTTTAATACCTTCAATTTCTTTTTCTTCTCTAATTGCTACTGCTAGTGTTTCTAGTACAATGTTAAATAATAGAGGTGATAATGGGCATCCTTGTTTCACTCCTGATCTTATTGGGAAGGCTTCTAGTTTATCCCCATTGCAGATGATGTGTACTGATAGTTTTAGATATATACTGTTTATTATTTTTAGGAAAGGCCCTTCTATTCCTATACTTTCTAGTGTTTTCAATAGGAATTGGTGTTGTATTTTATCAAAGGCTTTTTCTGCATCTGTTGAGATAATCATGTTATTTTTGTCGGTTTGCTAGTTAATATAGTCAATTACATGGATGGCTTTCCTAATATTGAACCATCCTTGCATTCCTGGTATGAATCCTACCTGGTCATAGTGAATAACCCTTGTGATAACTTTCTGGAGTCTTTTTGCTAGTATCCTATTTAAGATTTTTGCATCTGTATTCATTAAAGAGATTGGTCTTTAGTTTTCTTTCTCTATTTTTGACCTGCCTGGCTTTGGAATCAGTACCATATTTGTGTCGTAAAAGGAATTTGGTAGAACTCTTCTTTGCTTATTCTGTCAAATAGTTTTTTTATAATATTGGGATTAGTTGTTCTTTGAATGTTTGATTGAATTCATTTGTGAATACATCTGGACCTGGGGATTTTTTCTTAGGTAGTTCTTTGATGGTTTGTTCAATTTCTTTTTCTGATATGGGGTTGTTTAGGTAATCTATTTCTTCCTCTGTTAGTCTAGGCAATTTATATTTTTGTAAGTATTCATCCATATCACCTAGATTGCCATATTTGTTGCCATATAATTGGGCATAATAGTTTTTAATGATTGCCTTAATTTCCTCTTCATTAGAGGTGAGGTCTCCCTTTTCATCTTGGAAACTGTCAATTTGGTTTTCTTCTTTCCTTTTTTTAATTTGACTGACCAGTATTTTGTCTATTTTATTTGGGTTTTTTCAAAGGACGAGCTTCTAGTCTTATTTATTAAATCAATAGTACTTTGACTTTCAATTTTATTAATTTCTCCTTTGATTTTTAGCATCTCTAATTTAGTCTTCATCTGAGGATTTTTAATTTGTTCACTTTCTAGTTTTTTTTAATTTGCATGCCCAATTCATTAACCTCTGCCCTGCCTAATTTGTTAATATATGAACTCAGGGATATAAATTTCACCCTGAGTACTGCTTTGGCTGATCCCCATAGGTTTTGAAAGGATGTCTCATCATTGTAATTTTCTTCAATGAAGTTATTCATTGTTTCTGTATTTGTTCTTTAACTAACCTGTTTTGGAGAATCATATTGTTTAATTTCCAATTAATTTTTGATTTACTTCTCCATGTACCCTTACTAATTATTATATTCATTGCATTGTGATCTGAGAAGGTTGCATTTATTATTTCTGCTCTTTTGCACTTGTTTGCAATGTTTTTATGCCCTAATACATGGTCAGTTTTTGTGAATGTACCATGTCCTGTTGAAAATAAGATGTATTCCTTTTTGTCTCTATTCATTTTTCTTCACATATCTACTAGTTCTAATTTTTCTAAGATTTCATTCACTTCTCTTACCTCTTTCTTAATTTTTTTGTTTGATTATCTAGTTCTTATAGTTAGATTCAGGTCTCCCACTATTATTGATCTACTACCTCCTTCAACCCCACTAATTTCTCCTTTAGAAATTTGGATGCTATGACATTTGGTGCATACATGTTGAGTACTGATATTTCCTTATTGTCTATACTTCCTTTTATCAGTATGTAATTACCTTCCCTGTCTCTTTTGATTAGATCTATTTTTACTTTGGCTTTGTCAGATATCATGATTGTGACTCCTGCCTTCTTTTTATCAGTTGATGCCCAATAGATTTGGCTCCATCCTCTTACTTTCCCCCTATGCGTATCTACCTTCCTCATGTCTGTTTCTTGTAGACAGCATATAGTAGGGTTTTGGATTCTAATCTGCTCTGCTATTCGCTTGAGTTTTATGGGTGAGTTCATTCCATTCACATTCAGAGTTATGATTACCAGCTGTGTATTTGCTAGCCTTTTGATTTCCACTCCTAATCCTGCATTTAATTCTCTCACTATTTCCTTCTACATCAATGTTTGTGTTTGATCAGTCCCCCTAGTTCCCACCCTTATTTTACATACCTTTCTACCCACTCCCTTCTTATTCCCCCCCTTATTTTCCCTGTAGTCTTTCTAAAACTACCCTCTACCCTCTCCCTCCCTTGTACTGCTTCCCTCCCCATCAGTCCATTTGTTACCCTTCTACTCCCCTATAGGGAGCAAATCTATTCTCTTCCCCAATAGATTTGATTGTTCTTCCCTCTTTGGGTCAATTTTAATGCACATAAGAGTTGAGTATTTCCCATCTCCAAACTCTTTACCCTTCCAGTGTATTGATGTTTCCCCGCTCCCACCATGAGCTTCTTTGTGACATATAAATTTACCCCCTTTTGTTTCTTTTCCTATTTCTTTCTATTAATCTCTTTTTTAGCTCTAGTTGTATACATATGTATATGCATTTATGCATACATATATCTATATACCTATTTATGTCTTGTCATTTCATCCTATACAGTTTGTCACTGTTCCCTCTAAGTGTAATTCTTCTAGCTGCCCAGGTGATAATAACAGTTTTTAAGAGTTACCAATGACCTCTTTTCTTATAGGGATACATAACAATTTAACTTATTGAGTCTCTTAAAAAAGTTCTTTTGGTTTTGTTTTTCCTTTTTCCCCTCTTTTTAAATGAACTTTTGATGATTCTCTTGAATTCTATGCTTGGACTTCAAATTTTCTGTTCAGGTCTGGTTTTTTCTTTTAAAATTTTTGGAATTCTTCTATTTTGTTGAATGACCATTCATCCCCTGTAAGAATATAGGCAGTTTTACTGGGTAGTTGATTCTTGGTTGTAGACATAGTTCCCTTGCTTTCCAAAATATATTACATGCCTTTCAGTGTGGATGTAGCCAGATCCTGCGTTATCCTCACTGTGGTTCCATGGCATCTGAATGGCTTCTTAATGGCAGCTTGTAATATCTTTTCTTTGGTCTGATAGTTCTTGAATTTGGCTATAACATTCCTGGATGTTGTAAATTGGGGATTAAGTACAGGAGGTTATCTGTGGATTCTTTCAATCTCCAATTTTCTCTATTGTTCTAGAATATTGGGACAGTTTTCTTGTATAATTTCCTGTAGTATTATGTCCAGGGTTTTTCTTTTGTCATGGTCTTCTGGTAGACCAATGATTCTTAAATTGTCTCTCCTTGAACGATTTTCTAAATCCTCTGTTTTGTGAATGAGATGCTTCATATTTCCCTCAATTTTTTCATTCTTTTGGTTTTATTTTATAGTGTCCTGCTTCCTTTTGAGGTCACTTAATTCTAGTTGTTGTATTCTGGTTCTTAAAGACTGGATTTCATCCCTGGCTTTTTTGTCATCCTTCTCTTTCTGATCTGATTTTCTTTGGAGGTCATCTTTCATTCTCTTTTCCTCATCTTTAATCTCTTTTGTCTCATCTTTCATCTTCTTTGCCTCATTTTCAAGCTGGTTGATTTTGTATTTCAAGACACTATTTTCTGTTTCCAGATGACTTATCTTAGTTTTAAAATTCTTTTCCCAATTGTCTTCAGCCTCTCTTAATTGTGTTTTGAATTGCATTTTGAGTTCTTCCAAAGCCTATATCCAATTCGCTACAATTTCTTATTTATGGTTTTGTGATCCCTCCTCCTCTTTTCCGTTTGCTCTTTGTTGCCTGTACAAAAGCTGTTGATTGTAATTTCTTTTGTCTTTTTCTGTTTTTGCTCATATTTACCCCTTCTTTGCTCCCCGAATTTGTTTGTGTTCTTGGTCCTCTCATTTTTTTGGTTTTGAGGCTTTCTCACCGTCTCCCCTCTTGGAGCTTTATCAGATATCTCAGTGCAGTCTGTGGGGGAGGGGTGTTGGAGTTTCAGCTTTCCTGTCCTCTGGAGGCTTTTGATGGGTAAGTTCAGCTGAGTTGGACTGGATGTGCTCTGAGGTCAAAACCTCCTAGAAGGCTGGAGCAATCTGGAGAGTCTCTGCTGCTCTGACCATGCTGCTCACTCTGCGTTCCCTCTGCAGCTCCTTCCCCTCCTCCTGTGTTCAACGCTCTGAGCCTAGCACAGCCCTGCCTGCAAATGTATACCCCTACAGACCAGCGCCTTTGCCAGCCCAAAGGTTCCCCCTCCCACTGGAGGCTTAGAGCTCTAGGTGTGGGGGGGAGGGGTCCTGGGACCTTCCTTCTGCCTTCCCCTTAAACCCGAGTGTTTTCAGATTCTGGCTGTGGGGGGGAGAGGGGGCCTCCTTTTTGAATTGAGTCCAGCAGGAGGGTTCCTTGGCTTTGTCTTGTTGTTAAGTTTGATTTTCCGTCCCCTAGGAGCATTCAGTTTGTGATCGTGAAGAAGGGTTTTCAGAGGTCTGAAATTTTGCTGCTTCTGTGCCACCATCTTTACTCCGCCTGCCCTAAGTTAAGTCTCCAAGAGATGCATTCTCAACAGGATTATTAATGTTTTCCTTCTTATATTCTCCTTAGCACATCTATTATGAACCCAAAAAATTGGGTTCGCAGGTGCATGTGGTGAGGAGTTTCACCTTTTCATATTTAAAAGCATAAAAAACAAAAAAAAACTGTGTTCTTTTGGGGGCAGGAACAGATTAATTACATTTCCATTCATTTAAATGGGGAAATTAGATGTGACAAATGAGCAAATTGAATTCTGAGCTTGGTCATAGAACAAATTAAAGTCATGTGTCATGGTACCCCTGTATTTAGAAAGTAAGTTTATTTTGGACAGGGATTATCTCATTTTATATTTGTATTCCTAGAGCTTTTTACATAATAAGCACTTAATAAATATTTTTATTTGTTTGTTTGTGCTTAAATATCATTGATAGATAATGCTACACTCATTGTTCCCTAAAACTGCACTCAGCCTATACCTTCTTTCCTGATTCTTTTCTATAGTCTACCATAAATGTCTCTTAAAAATAAAAATACTATCAAATATGCCAAAGGACTTTTGGAAGTTTTTGTGTGTGTGTGTTTTTTTTTTTAATCTTTACCTTCTGTCTTTGAATCAATAAGGTTCATTAAGAAATATTTGCATATTAACATGCCCTAGTGTCTATGCCAAACCCTGGAAAATAAGTATTTAATATTTAATTGGTTGAGTCGATGACTACTATACTATTGGTGGAATTGTGAATTAGTCTAAAAATTAATTGAAATTAATACTAATGAAGTGAACTTGAGCCCTTATTTCAAAACTATGCAATGTGATACTCATATTTATGTTGATATTATTTAATTTTCTATGGTGTTTTGAAGCATAATTTTGTTAAACTAGAAAAAAACACAGAACTATTAAATAGTCTGAAAAACTTCTCTTTAATGAAGGAAAGGGGTTCAGTGCTTTCCTCGAGGCCTCCACAGAGAACTTCATGTTACACACCCACACAGAGCCCTGATACACTGGTTGCTCTGGCCACTGACCCCTGGTAGTGCCACTGCACCAGATGTAACTCTGAAGAGCCACGAAAATTGGAAAGCTCATATATACTTTTAAGGGAACTGGAGACTAAGGAAGGGAGAGTATGGTTGATTGGTTTTACAATGGCAACAAAGAAAATGTGGGTCCGAGATAGGATTATCAGGAGGAGACTGATGCTTTACAATGGACACAAAAGGGAATGATCCAGCCAAGGGCCAGGTTACCAGGGAGAGGACTTTGGTCTAAGGGGAGAAACCATTGGGACAAAAAAGGGTACATAATACCTGATGGGATTTGCTAGCCCCACCTAAACTAATTTAAAGTCTGTTGTTAGTATGAACTTGTGCAGTTGGACTTTTCCTCTTGGGGAAACTCATGTGACAAAGTCAAGCTTGAGATCATCTTCAAGTTAATTAAACTGGGGGGTTATCAGACTTCATGGGGCTACAAATTTGGGGGTTTCTAGATTCCACTTTGACAATCTGTACATTTTTTGTTTCACATGAAAATATGTTTTTCATATACCATGTCTATGATCATGATTGCTTTTCTTGCTTTTTTTCTCTTTAACTGAGGTATAACTTTTATTCTAGTCTCATTTTTTAAACTGTTTTTTAGTCTTTTGCATCTTCATGACCCCCTTTGGGGTTTTCTTGGCAAAGATACTAGATTGGTTTGCCATTTCCTTCACCAGTTTGTTATACAGAGGAGAGACAGGATTAAGTGACTTGCCCAAGGTCACAAACCTAATAAGTGTTGGAGAATTTATTTTTCACATGCTATATTAATTCTTATATATTGGGAAATTTACTATGTATTCTTGTGTCTGGGATCTGGGACAGAGACACCATCTAGTCTTGTGTATTTTGCATTTTCTTTGTCCGTGAGAAGCCCAAAGAGTGTCTTTCTTCTTAACAGAATTTGGTTAATAAATGAAGGGAAGAAGAGTTTTTCTGGTGTATGTGCAAAACTTCATCTGTCAACTTGGGGAAGTGCTACAGGTCTGATGGACTACCTCTTAATGAGCTATCACCATTGAAAAATGTCTTAGGATGGTCAAGGGACAGGCTGAACAATGAGCACCCAAAAAATCTATTTATTAGACTGCTTGAGGCATTTCAGGTCAGCTCCTGGTAGTGAGAGAGCCTTGAGACCTAAATACTTTTATCTGTTATGATGCTGACCCAACCAATAAATATAATCAATAAGCTTACACTTTTAATCCAAAATCCATCTCTCAAGATAATTTTAATTGTAATAGTGTCTAAAATCATAGTCAAACCCATTAAGAAATGTGTAGTTTTGTCCAAACTCTTAATGTTTTTCTTAATCTTTTTTTAACTTTAGAGGAATCTTTTAGGAACTTCTCTCTTTTGTTTTTGAAGAAATATTCATCTGAGGTTCATCAGTTCTTTCAGTTTACTTCAGGATTTCTTTTTTTTTTCTGTTAAATATAAGTAAAATTAAATTTATTTTAATATGTTAGTAGCTTTGTTCTGTTCATGTCACTTAAAGATCAAGAAAATTTGTTGCTCATACCAAAAAAATAAATAAATAAAAAGAAAATGAGCCTTCCTGATCTGAAACCTGGTACTCTATTCACCACCCTATGTTAACTGGAAAAAAAAAACAAAAACAAAAACAAACAAACAACAAACCACTAAACTATTAAATAGTCAGAAGAACCACTCTTTAATTAAGGAAAAGCTTTCAGTGCTTTCCACAAGACCTCTACACAGCCACACAGAGTCCCAAGACCCTGGCTGCTCTGGTCACTGACCCCTGGGACAGACAACTGTGCTAGATGACAACTCCAAAGAGCCATTAAGGTGAGAAGCTTAAATACTTTTCCAGGGGAACTTGGTAACTGAGGATGAGAGAGGGTAGTTGATTGGCTTTACAATGGTAACAAAGGAAAATGAGGAGTCCCAGAATTACATGAGGGATGGATGCTTTACAATGGACACAAAAGGGAAAGATCTGGCCAAGAGCTGGCCTACCTGGGAGAGGACTTTGGCCTAAGGGAAGAAACCATGGAAACAAAAAGAGATACTTAACACCTAGTGGGATTAGCCCTTCCCCACCTAAACTACCTTCAAGTTTATTGTTAGTCTGGGACTAGTGAAGTTGAACTTTCTCTCAGACAGAGACTCTCTTGTGACAAGGTCAAACCTGGGCTTTCACTTTTAAGCTAAGTAAACTGGGGGTCATCAAATCTTACTAGGCTTCAAGTTTGGGGACTTCTAGGCTCTTCATTGACAGCTACCTAGTTATCACTACAACATGGGAAATTTTATTCTCATCTCTCCTTTTCATTCTGGCCTTACAATATTTTATGTAATAGATTTGTAGACTAGAGCCACAAGGGAACTCAGAATCCATCTGTCACCCACCCCTTCCATTTTACATGTGAGGAAACTGAGGCCTAGAAGTCTTAGGTTTTTGTTATATGATAAAGTTTGCCATAGACTAATGAGTTCCGCCCCTCCCACAAATAAATTCCTTGGTTCTCAGTTTCTTCATCAGTTTAATGGGTAAATTCAACCCACTACATTTAAATTTGTTTTTGTTAAGGTAGCTTTTGTCTTATAATTTCTATTATAATATTTTAAAGAAAAACATTATATATAAATATGCACATACTTACCTACATATATGTGTACCTGAATACTCTCGTCTTATCCCTGTTTTAGCACCATTAGTAGTTACTGGTTCTACCTTACCCTATCCCTGGTCCTTATAATCATACCTATTTATTTATTGGTTTGCTTGTTTATTCATTCATTTATTCATTCGTTTGTTTATTTGTTTGTTTTCATTCATTCATTCATTCATTTTTATTTGCTTGCTTATTCATTCATTCATTCATTTGTTTATTTATTTGTTTGCTTATAGTCCTTACCTTCTGTCATAGATGTCAATGCTGCATATTGATTCCAAGGCAGAAAAGTGGTAAAGGCTAGGCAATGGGGTTTAAGTGACTTGCCCAGGGTCACACAGCTAGGAAGTGTCTCATGCTAGATTTGAACCCATGACCTCCCACCTCTGGGCCTGGCTCTCAATCCACTGAGCCACCCAGCTACTCCACTTACCTATTTATTTTTAATTTGTTTTTAGTTTGAGGTAATATCCTTTGAGCTCTTGCCCCTCTTGCCACTTCCTTTCCTGTTATTCTATATTACTGTTATCCTATTATTTCCTGTTGTCCTATATTACTCCCCCAGTTATTTTCTGCTACTTATGTTATCAAGATTTATCTTTCCTTGATAGAATATTCCTTTCTGTGTCCTACCTTGTTGCATCTCAATTAGAACAGCAACGAAATTAATTCCCTTCTCTTTCCTTCTCTAGGGTATTTCTTCTGAGTATTTAATTCCAGAGTCTGTCTTTCTGTTTATTTATTCCCAAGGGGAAACAATATATTTTCCCTCTCATAGGTAAGCACTACACTAGATCATCACCTCGAATGTTAAACCCATCCATAATTGTTTGCCTTTCTTGTATTTCATTTGTCCACTGCTTGTACATAGTACAATGTATGTTAAATTTCACATAATCTTCTTAAATTTAGTTTTGTCAAGTTCTTCACCCCTCTCCCTCATTATTATGTTTTAACCTCAGAGGATAAATTCTATTTTAGTTCAACTGTTTTCTCTTTTTAATATATTTGTACTTTTAAAAAATCTCATTGTTGTGGTGGTGGTTGTAGAGGAGTACTAGATGATTTTTGCTCAAATATGTTGGCATATGACTAGACCCTTCCTTTCCATTGTTGTGGGCCCCAGAACCGAATGTAAATATTCCCTACCATATGCTGGAGGTCTTTCTCTTTCAGTGTTCACTGCTCACTCTTAGGAGAGGGGCTGACCTACTCTCTGTTTTGATTAGTGTTGGCTCCTCTTATACCATCCCCTACAAGATGGTTATGTGAGGGAACTACTAGCTATTTCTTATTATCATCATGCATCTTTTCATTGCTTTTTGATGATGGCATCTACTCACTGTATTCAGAGTCTCCTTGAAATTCCCTTAATCCTTCCATTATGATGAAGTTTTATTCTTTCCTTCTTTTTCTAAATTGCCACATTAGCTCTGGAAGAACTCACAGTCTAGTGGGGGTGACAACATGTAACCCACTCTGTAAAAACAAAATAAATTGGAGTTAATCTCAGAGGAAGGGGATAAGATTGCAGAGGAGCGAGAAGGACTTCTTGTAGAATATGAGACTGGATGAGTCTTCAAGTAAGCCAAGAGGTGGAGATTTCCAGGCATAGGCAACAAAGAAAAATGCACAAGGACCCTGCTTTATCGGAAGAAACTGTATGGAGATCAGTGTGGAACTGAACAAAGTGTAAAGAAGAACAGAAAGGTAAAAGGGGGTCCATTTTTGTGGAATTTTATAGTTGATCCTGGAAGTAATAGGGAGCCACAGGAATTTATTGATTAGGAAGGTGACATAGACTTGTAGTTTAGTAAGATCATATTGATAGCTCAGTGGAGAATGGTCTGGAATAGAGAGAGCCAATGTAAGGAGGCTGACCAGCATGCTGATCGCAGTAACCTAGGCATTAGGAGATAAGGGCCTAGACCATGGTAGAGGCCATATTAGTGAGAATACTTCTGAATGAGCTTTGTGAGGAATACCCAAAGAGGGCTTAAGAGGGACAAGAAAGCCAGGAAAGAAAACTAGAGGCACTGTACATGGAGGAGTAGAGAAAAACAAAACATGATAGGACAATATCATAGAAAACAAGGTTAGGAGAGAGATTCAAGAAAGTTGATAGAGTCTTATTGGTTTTGGAAGTAAATCAGCTCAAATTCAGGAGTGAGATCAATTAATGGTCACCTGCAAAAAGCAAGTGAGAGCTGTGGATACACTTGGATATGTGTTTTTTTTTGTTTGTTTGTTTGTTTTGTTTTGTTTTTTGGTATTTGGGGGAAAATTAACGGATTTATCTTTGAAAACAAAGATTTTATTCATGTTTACAAGTAGTGAGCATCTTCTTTGAAATGTATGATCTAGTAAACTCAGAAATTTCAGTACCAAGTAATTATTTGTGACTTAAATAATTAAAATTTTTATTTCTAATTCCTTTTATTGGAAGCAACCAGGAATGAGTTGTTATTTAAGGGGAAGAGATCTTTGGGCTTGAAAAATTTTTCACTTTAAATTGATAAATGTTTTACTAGTTATTTATATTTTAGTTTGCCATTTACTGTAACACAAAATAACTACCAAAGGAGATTTGTGCCATGCTAAGGTCCAGCCAGCCCTCAGTGAAGTGATTAGGCATGCATTCCTGTACAGCTTTCACTAATTCCTGTTAGACTCAGGTTGTGTTTTTGATTCTGGAATGCAAAATTAAAGTTTTAAAATTAAATCTTTTGCTTAACTAAAGGGTGCCTGTGTGAGAAGATAGTATATTTGTGCATATCTTTTTGTGTGTTTTTCTTAATTTACCATGACATTAATTGCTCCATTAGAGTCATCTAGACAATAAACCTGGAGTAGGTCTGTTTATTAAGTTATAATCTTGGTTACTCTAGTTATTTGAAAAATATGCAGGCAATTCCTTATCATCAT
Organism: Monodelphis domestica; assembly: GCF_027887165.1. Classification (NCBI taxonomy): domain Eukaryota; kingdom Metazoa; phylum Chordata; class Mammalia; order Didelphimorphia; family Didelphidae; genus Monodelphis; species Monodelphis domestica. The sequence continues at coordinate 205,469,915 of NC_077230.1, forward strand.
CACAAATATATCCTAAAGACTTTATTATTGACTAATGGTTGCATTAAAGGAAACCTGCTAGTTCACAAGGATTTTTGTTTTTGTTTGTTTTTACTATAACACTTCCTAGTGCCAGCTGTTTAAAGCAAGGTCATTTTGAAAGAGAGTGCTAAAATTTGGTTTCCTTGCTCCCCTCACCCATATAAAACTCATAGAATTTAAGATCAGATATGCCTAGTTTGCAAATACATTTCCAGGCTTATTTCCTTTAACATCTTTTTCATTGGTTCACTCCTCTCAAACAACTAACACTCTAGCTTAGGCTCTCATCACTTCTTACTTGGCATATTGCTATGGACTTTTATTGTTTTCCCAAAATTCAGTTCCTCTCCAGTCTCATTCATCCTCCAAACAGCTGCCAAATGAGTTTCTTTAGATATCTTCAGACCTAACCACTCCCAGACAGAGGAAGTTTCCAGGAGTCTATCTCTCTTGCCTCTAAGGGAAAATGCAAATGCCTCTCCTTAATATTTAAAGCTCTTTACAATACTTTCTAGGCTGATTACACATCACTTCCCAACCACATGCTTGGCATTCCAGTCAGATGTTTTTAGTTCCTGATTCACTACATTCCACACCTCAGCTCCTTGGCTTTTCATAGGCATCCTGTGCAGAGGATGTTCTTTACACCAGTTGCTTACTGGCTGAAGGGGGAAGAATCATTAAAATAACATTACTGATGACTTCAACAATGTAAATGAAAACAACAATAACAAAAATGGAATTGAATTCTGAGCCATTATAATGAGCAAGGTTAAACCAGTGGAAGAAGTATGAGGAAAGTTGTGCAACATTATTTAAGATGTAGGACTTGATTGATGTTTTCGTTATTTTTATTGAATGGCTTTTTTCTCCTCATATTCCCTCTCCCCCTCCGTGTATGTGTGTGTGTGTGTGTGTGTGTGTGTGTGTGTGTGTGTGTGTGTGTGTGCACACGCACGTGCGCGTATTTTGGTTATGGGCAGCTAGGTGGCACAGTGGATATAACCCTGGGCTTGGAATCAGGAAGACTCATCTTCATGAGTTCAGATCCCTCTCAGGCACTTACTAGCGGTGTATCCCTGGGCAAGTTATTTAACTCTATTTGTCTCACTTCCTCATCTGTCAAAAGAGCTGGAGAAGGAAATGGCAAACCATTCCATCATCTTCACCAAGAAATGTGGTCACAGAGAGTTGAGTGTGACTAAATGCTGATACTTTTTTGTCATAAGAGATGAGTGGACCTGGGGAGGAAAGAGAGGGTTACATCTAATTGTGTATCATAATATCTACTATCTATGCCGTGCAGTCCAAGGATTGGCGGTCCTGAGGTCCTTTCAGAAGGCTACTTTCATAATAATATTAAGATGTTTTTAACTTCCAATATGATAAATATTGACATATATATCTCACAGAAACCAAATTTGTGGATGTATTGTATTAGTAATTTATGGTATTATCATTAATACATGACATTTGGGGTAATTTATGATATTTTATTATGTAGTATTATTTGTGATATAGTTTTTTATACTTTTAAAAGCACAAAGAGGTCCTGAGACAAAAAAAAAAAAGAACTGTTGGTCTGGACAATAGGCATTCTTCTTCATTTTTTTCCCTTGCAATAGTTAGATCAAACTCTTTTGGATAATTTAAGCTCTCAATTATAAAGGGCTGTTCCAAGGCTTGATATATTCTGTACAGAAGGATCTGTAAAGAGGATGTCAGAAAAATAGGCATATTGGTTGTATATTGTTATTGATGGTCTCTTATTTCCCCTTATTCTGGTGAAATAGAATTATATTTATTGCTATAAAGGATCTTTGAGGTCATTTAGTTCAACTCATCTCATTTTACAGGTAAGAAAAAATAAAGGATAAGTTGCTTTAGGTCATATTGGTGTAGATCTTGTGATTCCTGGATCTAGCACTGCCTTTGGTTCTAACATCTTTCAGGGCTCTTATCTCCAGAATTTTCCCTGCAGTAGCTCTTCCCTGATCCCTACCAGTCCTACACAAAAATGAATTAAATCATCATCTTTTATTCAACTTAAAATCTTAGCTGGCTGATTTGTAGTTGTTACCTAAATATTACCATGTGAATGATGAAATAAAAACTTTTGTCTTTAAAGAAGCCTAGATGGGGTAGGGAGGAGAGTCAATTGTCATTTTTCATTATAGCAATTCAGGCATTTATTAAGGATTCATTATTTTCAAGACATTTAAGATATTGTGCCATGTTTTGGAAAAATAAGGAAGGGGAAAAAAAACAGAAATAGAATATCTGTCTTTGGTGGGACCACATACTATAAAATTGTGTTTGGAGTGGAAGACATAGACAACTTACACAGATATTTACTTATATAAATAAATGGAAGATAATGTGAGAAGAAACAAGAGTGACAACAATCAGGGGCATCAGAATTCTTGAAGGCAAGGGTCCTCACAGGTAGAAATAAAGAGGATATACCATATGTATGGTTCAGCCAGTGCAGAAAGTATACCTAGTCATAGATGATAGTCCACTTCAGTTAGAGAATAGAATGTGTGAAGTGATATAATTTTTATAACTAATAATTTTTACCAATTTGGTAGATATGAGATGATAGCTGAATTACTTAAATGTTCATTTCTTTAATGCTTTATTAATAATTTTGAACATATTATATGGTTGTTAATAGTTTGTTTCTCATTAAAAATATTTGTTCAAATCCCTTAATCACTTGGATGTCAGACTTTTTCAGAAATATTCACTTGAAGGCTTTATGCCTCTATCTCTTTTTCCCCCTTATTCTAATTTATTTTACTTATGCATTTGTTTTTTTAATGTGTTAAATAAACTATATCTTTTCTTTTACAATCTCCTCTAACTAGGATTTAATTATAACTCTTTCCCCATGATTGTAAGATACACTGTATGCTTTTCTATTCTGCTTTAATTTTTAATGATATGGTATTTATATTATTATTATTTAAATTTGATGTTATTATGATATATGGCATAAAAAAGGTTAAACCCATTTTCTAACCACTGATTTAGTAAAAATAGGTTTCAGAAACTAGAGTTCTTTCCCTTGGAGTTTGCATTTTTGTACGTTTATTGAATTGTCTCTAGGCTGCTAAATAAATACATTGTTATTCCAGGCTTTGCTTTTCTAATCTTTTCTACTATTCTAATTTTTTTTGTTTTTTTTCAGTACCAGATAATTTGATAATTACTATCTTTAATGCAGTCCTAGAGCTACTCATACCCTATCTAGTTTTTAATTGTTTCCCCCATTATTTCCCTTGGTACTCCTGCTCTTTTCTCCCTCCAATATGAAATTTTCTTATTATATTGTCTAATTCTATGAAGCATTCCCCTGGGTAGTTTGATTAGTACAGGATTAAATTTATAGATTAGTTCTGTTAATATCGTCATTTCTGCTATATTGGCATATTGACTCTCTCTTTGTTTCTGCAAAAAAAAAAGATGAAAAAAGGCCTTTGTGTTTTTATGTTAACTATGTTACTCAATTGATTTTATTATCTTTAATGATTGTTTCTCAAACTATTTTTTTCTTCATCAAATGAGATGTTTTAAAAATGCTTAGGACAGTGCTTAGCACATAGTAAATTATATAAGAAAAATGATTTACTATATTATTCTGGAAAAAAAAAAGTATATTCAATCCTATGTAATTAAAGGTTGTCTGACTCCAGGATGTTTCCTGACCCCAGTAACTCTAGGAATGATGAAAATGGCTACACGATATTTAGTCTTGGATCCACACAAAGCATTATTATTTTGCGTCTCTACACCCAGGTCTTGTTTTGAGTCTCTCTAAACTGATGTTTTGGTCTCCCTTCAGGTGATTTCATGCTATACCTCTATCAGATGATTCCTGTATATTTCTTGTGCAGAAACTTTTTTCAAAATCCTATATAATATAAACCTTCTACTGAGGGAGAGGGAGCTGTTGCTCCTTTACAGATTATTATCTTTCTCCAAATGGCCTAATAAATTTCTGCCTAAAATGATTTCATCTTTTTGGATTGGTTCTCCTGACCAACAGAGCTTAATAAATGCTTGTTCTCTTCACTCCTGTCTCTATGTATTCTTCTTGTTTTTTTTGTTAGTAATAGTGCTGAATATTGTGTTCCTATTAGTTTATAGAAATAAGTATTTCCTTTGATTGGTTTTACACCTCCACAGTGTACAGTACTTCACAATATTTTTTGTGTTATATGTATATGTGTTATAATTGCCTTTTAGACTGTCAGATACATAAAGACAGAAACTGTCACTTAGCTATACTTTGCTTCTCACAGAGTTCAGGACACCATGCCTTGCTCACAAGGGATCAGTCACTCAACTAATATTTATTAAACACCTATTATGTACCAGACACTGTGCTAAGTACTAGGAATACAAAAAGGGCCAAAAAAAAAAGAAAAATCCAACAACAGTCCCTCCAAGCAACCTACCACTTCCACACACTGGTCCTCTTGTCTTTGCTGGGTGATTAATAAACACTGAATTAAATTGATTGAATTAAATAAACATGAATTAAATTGAACATTTAAATGGTTCTATTGTTAATAAATTTGAATTTCATTTTTGTTCTTTTCTTTTGAATTTTTGGTTGGATCATTTTGTGATTTCTTGACCCAGATCAACAAAATATCATATGATGCTCTGTAATTCTATTTTTATGATTACTTAATAAATACTAGTTTGATGTTTAAAAGATCTACATTTATACTTAACTAGTCTTTTTAGAGACCTGTTTAACCAAACTTCCCACTTAAAAACAATTTGTCTTGTTAATACAGATAAAATCAATGCACTCAAGGTAGAGACTTGAATTATCACCCAGAAAGGTGCCCACTCAACTTTAAAAGAGAATTTATAAAGTGAGAAATTAGTATTTGAATCTTTTGGGTTCAGTTAAACAGGAGGAAAATATAAAGAAAAACTTTTTATTCTAAATTTCCCCCCAAGCTAAAATCAGATTCATAAGTATAAACTAACAATAATTATTAAAACAACATTTTATTGGAAATTTAAGAAGATGAATATAGTCTTAATATAAATATATATTTTACTACATATACATATATATATACACACGTGGCAATTAAAAATATCCATAAGTAAGCAGTGCTTAAAATGTAAATCTCACATTTTCACCTGTTTTCTTTAGCACTGAAGATAATTACTTATTACCATAGGGAAAGCACACATTGTACATAGAAGGTAAAGTGATATAGTAGAAGGAAGATTGACGGTTAAATTTTAAAGCTTGGATTGAAATCCTGCCTCTGATATTTCCTACCAGTATTGATTGAGGGCAATTTATTTAACCATCTTTGGCTTCCTTTTCCTTATTCATAAAATGCTTGTACAAGATGGTGTCTGATGACCTTTACAGCATTTCATCTATGATCCTATGAACCTAAGTTTTGAGGAAGCAGATTTGAGCCATGAATAATGTAGGACTTTTTGCTCTAAAATAATAAAGGGCTTCAGTTGATATAGTGAATTCCTGGTTACTGGTGGTGTTCAAAGCATAGCTTAGTTGATTATCTGTCAGGGGGGTTTAAGCAGAAAGCAGTCATGTGAAGTAGTCTTGGATCAGAATGGGGTTAGACTTTCAAATATTTTCCAACTTTTGAGAATTTGGGGGAATAAATAGATCTAGACCGAATCCTTCTTTTTAAAATAATTTTGATTTTTCTGGGTTATACATATATTATTGTGCAAAACATATTTGCATATTGTTCATTTTTGTAAGAAAATAATTTTTTCAAACCCCAACTCCCCCAAATATACTCAACTAAACAAGTGAAAAAGTGTATGCTTTCATTTGTATTCTGACTCCAACAGTTCTTTCTCTGGAAGTAGATAGCATTCTGTGTCGTAAGTCCCTCAGAATTGTCCTGGATCATTTTATTGCTGAAATAGACTGATTTTTTTTAAAATCCCAGCAGAATTTTGATTTTTATGAGTTAGAAGCCCAGAAGTAGAAAACTTCTTAAGTTATTGGGAAGATAGCAAGTATAAGGGATTTGAGTCTAACTTGTAGACAGTCAGACTTGTACTTCTCAGCTAATTTGGATTTTATTTGTTTTGACCTTTAAACTGTAGTCAGAAGTTTCCCTGATTATCTTGTTTTATAGTTGTAATTAAAGTGTATAAAATTTTTCAGGTACTTCAGAAGACTGTTTTTTCTAGTAAATTGCAGTATATATATATAAAAAAACAACTTCTCATGGATAATTTTTCATGCTACCCTTACTTTGAGTTTGATTGACTTTTAAAGAAGGATCAGTTTCTGAAGCTTGACATACTTTGAAAAAGAGAAAACATTTCTTAAAGATTTCTATAATTGGAAACATTGGTCAATATTTGTAACATGAATAAACTGGAAATTCTAAAAAATCTCCTTGCCAAGTGGTGAAAATCTGGAGGCAATTCATATAACCTGAAATATCTTGAGTTTAAAGCATTACATATAGAATGGTCTTGTCAGCATGAATAGAATAGTAGCAGCTTTTGATATTTGAGGAATAATATACAAAGCTACTGACACAATATTATATAAATAAAATTATATCCTGAACTCGAGTTTATGTGAGGCATTATAATACCTGCTTAAAATTTTTGTTTGTTTTTTAACTTTTAGTAAGATCTTCCATCTAATATGTATTACTTCCAGATTTATAGAGATACTGATTTCACTATGTTTTCTCTTACCTTTCTCATTCAATAATTATGTGTCTGCTATAGTATTCAATGTGAGACCATAGTAAAGTCAATATTAATTGTGATTTAAATTTATATAATACTTTCAAGGATTTCAACATAATTCATCTATCTTGTTTTGATTGTTTTACATTTCATTCACATGAAGATAATTTCTCTCACAAATTGGTTCATCTTAAATATGTTTCTCTTAATTAGCTAGAGGCCCCTTGCTGTTCAGTTGTTTTGAGTCACACCTAATTCTATGTGACCCCATTTGTGTTTTTTTTTTTTGGGCAGAGATACTGGTGTGATGGCCATTTCCTTCTCCAGTTCATTTTGCAGACGAGGAAAATGAAGCCTACGGGGTTAAGTGACTTTCTCAGAAGTCCCTGGAGAATCTTCCAACTCATTGTTTTCTAATCCATATTCTTGATGTGATATCAAGTCTTGTAAGGAGACATTGAGGTAGCACAATGGATAGAGCACTAGATCTGGAGAAAGAAAGACCCGAGTTCAAAACAGATTCAATTTCTCAGACAAATTATTTTACCAGTATCTGCCTCAGGTTATGAAATTGAAGATATACTATTTCCTATCTCCCAGGGTTATTGTGAGTATAAAATGAGGTAATGCTTGTGGAGTGTTTTCCAAATATTATTTATTACAATATCCTGCCTCCCACCAATCTACTGAATTCTTTCTTAGTGAACCAAAATAAAATTTAAAAATAAGGAAGGGAAAGGATGAATAAGGGCCACTGTGCATTTATTTTCAAAAATTGTCTAAGAATGGTGTTCCTTTTCATATTGGTAGTATTCCTTTTCTTATATCAAATTGTGTAAATTAAATTAGCATCAGTAACATTTTCGTCATTTGGAAGCATTTTAAAATGCTATATGATAATGGCCAAACTAGAAACAGAAACACATTTTCTATTTTTAAACTATGTCTGGGAAACACGGAAGTAAACTACTCTTCCCTCCACTTGCCCCAGTAATACCATTGAGGCATGTATTCTAACTTTTCAGGGACACTTCAGAAAAATATTTATGGTGAGGCAAGAATTAGATTCTGGCCAGCAATATAGTATTCCATTACTCATTTTCTTACTGAAGTATATTTAGAGAAAAGGGTACATCTTCCTCCTATTCCATACTCTGAAAAAAGGAAATAATAATTCCAGCTAAGACAGTAGGAGATAGAAGAATCGTGTGCCAGAATTTTTGGAGGGAGTAGATGTATAGCACAGAGAAACAGTAGTATTAGATATGTGCTTTGAGGTATGTGATAGAGTGACTGATATGATTACCATATTTTAATATTTCCTGTGATATTGAAGGTTTCAAGTATAAACAGAATATTGTTCTTTATAGTATTTTTCATGCTATGATAGAATGGCTGATTAAAAAAATAGCAAACTCTTGTTTTCCATCTTGGAATCAATATATTGGTTCCAAGGCAGAAGAGCAGTAAAGACTAGGCAATAGGGATTAGGTAATTTGCCCTTGGTCACATAGTCACGAGATGTCTGAGGACAGATTTTAACACAGCACCTCCAATTTCTAGGCCTGGCTCTGCATTCTGAGTCATCTAATTGCCCCACAGAATTGCTGATTTAAAAATTTTTCCTTTTAGCATATTCCTTTTGATGTCCAATTATAATCCTGGGAGAGGAAGTATGCTCTTAAGGAATGGTTAGTAGTCAGGAGACTTAGAAGTCCAAGTTCCAGTCTTCAGGACTAGCTATATAACCAAAGGCCTCCATTTTTCCTTCTGTAAAGTGATGGCTCTGAAGTCTAAATGATAGTTGAGGCTTCTTCTCAGCTCTAATATTCTGAGATTCTGTATTTATTTAACATTCTAGGGTTGTTTTCCATTCATTATTTGGTCTACTCTCAAAGAATCCAACTATTCATGTAACAATCATATGTACAGAATTGTCTTTGTCCATTTAAAATTGATCTTTCATGACATCTCATTTGCTCTATTCATTCATCTACCCACATTCCTTTGCAAATTAATTTTCATGTTGTGTTGTATAATTTGAAATTTGAATAATAAAATATTTAAGTATTTTAATAAATAAATGTAATTTGTTATGTTGTACAAGGGGAAGGTGGCTTTAAATAAAGAAAAGGAAAGTGCAGCACTATTATAAGAGGATTCATTATCCCTTTTGCATCTTTTGTCAGAAATTTTGTTATCAGAGAGAAAAATTACTTAGGAGGCAAGGAATATACTGCAAAATATAAAGTCTTTTCTTAATGGATTCTTTCCTTTATAGATGAGTCAGGCTGTGGCATCATGTCCCACAGTGATTGAATGAATGAATGAATGAATGAATGATTGGTCAAAGAAGATTTAAATGCTTTCTCTGTGCAAATTATAAAAGTGTCACTCCAATCCAGGCACTCATAATTTGGAAAATGACACATATAGGGTAATTTTGTTTGTTGAAACACGTTTTTACCTGAAAATACACAAGGATAGTAAATGAAGTTAGAAAGGAATGATTTGATGCACTCCTTCCTGTAGCAATGGCTTGAATTAATTATGGTTTCAGAGCTGGAATATTGAAAGGAGAAGGGATCATGTGAGGAGCTCATCATCTTCCTCTCTGGGACAGGAGGTCTACGAGTGGACTGTGTACATATATTTAGGGATGTATAATCTTGAATGGGAAAAGTTATCACTTTACTTTAACTAACCATTGATTGAAATTGAATATTTCCTTCAATTCTGAATGCCATCTTAAGAGTCCATTACCTTTTCTAGGCTGCCAAAGGGAGTGATGACACACAAAAAAGATTAAGATCCCCTGACTTAGGGAAGGTCCTCTACATTGTATGGGACTCAGGTCAGACTTGTATACTTCCTATCTCAATGATTGGAGCTCATAAGGGCTAGGCTTGTGTTCCTTCCCTCAATGTGTGTGTTTCAGTAGACCATATCCTTGGAAAGCCCTTACATTAAAGAGCCTCTGCCACCATCACCAACACTAGCTGTTGACTCCATGACATTGAGTAAGTTTAATTCCATTATCTGTCTGAGACTTGATTTTCTCATCCATAAGACAGGGGAAATGAGATAAGAGATGAAGATGATTTCTAAGGTTTCTTCCAAATATACATTTTATGATAGGCTATAACTTTCTCAGCTACCATCAATCTTGATGAGTTGACAGATTGTATACATTCCAACCCAAGTGGAACCCAGGATGTTTTTATATGAAGTAACTTTGTTCCCAGGTGCTTTGTTAATTACCACATGACAGGATAGATTATGTTTTCTAGTAAAGTTATCAATGAGGTCATAGTATTTCCAATCATCTTGATAGATATCATAGAAAAGTTTATTTTTTAGAGTTTCTTTGGGTTGATTTTTACTTTTTGTTTGTTTGTTTTTGTTTTGTTTCCTTTAGTCACTAGGTCTAGGGAGCACAGAAATTTACCAATATAATTTAGGTAAGATAGGTTTAAAGCAGATAAAAATGAAACTATTTTCTTCCAATTCCTTTTGAGGTTCCCCCAATAATTCTCATTTTATGATCTTTGCTTAGTTTCTTTGGTCCCTAAAGTATTTATGCATTTAGTCATTCATTCATTTTATTTTTAATTTTAAGATAGATTAATAATGCTCTAATTTTTGAAGAAAGACTGGATTGCTTTCTTTTTTTTTTAAGAAAGAACTTTACTTAGAGTTATTTTGGAGCTAACATAATTTAGAGATTAGAAGTGGAATGTCAGTAATTCAGCCTTAAGTGATAATGCTTTCTTTGAGAATATTTAACTTTCAAATAAACACTTTTTACTCTTTTGAAAGAAGAATTCTCCAAATCCTGGATTGTGGCAGTATAGTGTTGATACTTTTTTCTCAGAAAGTTGAACTGTAGTTCCCCACCCCACCCCAATTTGATTGATTTGAGCCCAGTTAATATATAATATATACATATCCCCATGCACTTTTATGTATAAATATACATATATATGTGCATATGTACAAGCATGAATATTTTAAATTATACTGGAATGTTTAAAACAGCATTTTATGCAGTTAAGTAATTTTATATTTTATAAATAAGAAATATACTTTATACATACATATAGCTTAATTTTTTCTTGAACTTTTAACTGGAAAATGGCATGAATGAATATTGTTTTTAATTGGCGTATTGACCACAGCTGTGTAAGTATTTCTAAAGTCATTTTTATGATTTATTAGTTTAGTACTAGCCATCAGGCACATATTTCAAAGCATAACAGCTCAATAATCTTCATGGGAAAACCCCATAATTTGTGTGGTTTTTGGAGTTTAATTTGGCAAGAACTAAAGGAAAGATTTAAAAAGCAAGAAAATGCCTGCAAGATTGCTTGGGGAAATTTAGCTATAAAGATTGATTATTACAGAATTAGATGTCAGAAGTTTAACAAATATTCAGAGACCTAAATCCAGTGTATTTTTATCTCAGAAGGCCAGTGCTATGTCTTTTTTAGATGGAACTTTTGGAAGAAAATCTAAACTCTTTTATTGAAGTGTGGAAGTAACCCTGACTTCTCAAAGGCTATAGCATTAGAACATAAGCATTGGTGGAATCATCCCACATTGGAGAAACTTCCACTATGGCCTCAAGAATAGACTATTATCCCAGTACCAATCTATCTAGCCTCAGAGCTTAACACTATCAGTTTTCTATCATGGCAATTCTTAAAAGACTATCTAGTAAATTATAAAAGTAGGGATTATCATCAGTATGGTGGGAAGAGTACTCAAATTAATGAAATTATAGCTCTTTGGTGTATTGGAAAAGATTTGCTCTCTAAAGTTCCTCTAAGCTCTAAATCCCAGTGTCCAATAATTCATCGTGTGTCACCTTTTCACATAAATCTGACTTTAGTCTAAGAAATAACAAAATATACTGGCATATTTAGGATTGATGAGATTCAGAATGATGGTTCAAAAATATTCTAGAATATTGAATGACCCTTAAAGGTTATAATGTCCATATATCAAATATCTTTCATTCACCCTTATAGAAGGTGAAAAACAACTGATCTTATATATAAAGCATGTATGTGTGTACATTGTGTACATAGACACAGACATATATAGTTGCTATTTCTCATTGGCAGTAGTTCCCCTGTATGAAGTCACCACAAACACTAAATTGGTGAATATGTAGCTTTTGTTCCCAGGGGAAATACAGGGAGTTAGGTCACAACATTTACATGAACACATGTCCTGACTGGCAAATTTCTTCTGGATGTACCATATTGTTGATTCATTTACATTGAATTCACAGCCAACAGCACTCTAACTCAAACTTGAACGATGCTTACCTAACACATAAATTTTCTCTGTAAAGCACATCACAAATTTCTTATGCTTAGGAACAGTGACAGCACTTTAGTACTACTCTTGGGACCTATTTTAAATAACTAAAGCACCAACAAAAAGCACAAAAATATCAACACTATGGCATTAAGCAGCCTGCAGACAGGACACCTGCTTACATGAGAACTGAAACAAGAAAATAGAGGACCACTTTTTTTGACTTCAGCTTGGGAACGTGTGTTTCAAGGTAACTCAGATTTTTCACTGCTTTGAACATGCCCACAAATGACCAGAAAAGTACCATGAATGTTAATTTGGGGATCACAAATAAATTTTAGCAAACCAGAAATTTTAATATATGAAAATCTGCAAATAAGAGGATCAACTATGTATGTGTGCATGTGTGCCTTTTCAGAGCTCTGATATATTTTGAGCCATAGATTGTCATCATTTGAAGGCATCTGCATGTTGTATGTAGTGCAATTGTTATAGTGATCATGAATCCTATTTGTAATACCTCCAACAAAAGGTCACTGAGACTCTATTTGAAGGCTCCTCATGATAAAGAACTTACCGTTCACTCGGGTAGCACACACCCTTGACAGTTTTAATAGTGGATGAAGAATATCTATTACCAAGATTATGATAAGTTGTTAACAGGAGACCTTTAGAATTAATTCCTTAGTACATTTATCTTGGAAAACTATTGTAAATGAATGGCTAGGCTTAGAATGGAATAGGAGAAAAATTGGATTGCAGTTGGTAAAATGAGCAGGACTATTAATGAGCTCAAATAGCTCCTTACCATAATAGCCAGTTAAAAATAAAACAATAAAAAATCCAATGTTTTATTGATGATTTGACATCCTTTTGAATGTTGGATACCATGATCAAAGGAGAATCAAAATTGAAAGAGGTCTAGATATGATAACAGTGGATAAACCCATTGTGCTGTAGCATGCTTTTAAATATATCATGCAGTTAGTGGCTAGAGCACTGGACCTGGAGTCAGGAAGACCTCAGTTTAAATTCAACCTCAGACATTTGCTCAGCTGTGTGAATCTATGCAAGTCATTTACCCTTTATTGCTTTCATTTCTTCATTTGTTAAATGTGAATAATAATAGCACCTACCTCCAAGGGTTGTTATGAAAAGTAAAGGAGATAAAATTTGCAAACCTTGAAACACTTTAAAAGTGATAGCTGTGTATGGGTGGGAGATAACAGCTCATCAAGGACACATAATATGAGATGGACACATTTGAAACTCATAATCATTTTGTAGCTAGACTAGATTGAGCATATCAAAGAGATAGCATGAGTATTTTATCCAATATAACCAGAGGGCTAATTAGCTAAAATCTCCCTTTTCTTCTCTTCTCTCTATTTTATAACCCCAATCCATAATCTCTATTCTCTCCTTTACTCCAATATCTAATGTACAAATTCTCTTTATCCTTGCCTAGGCCAATATTACCCTTTATTCTATTTCTTATGATTTTTTTCTTAGTAGATTCTACTTAAAATTATTTCTGCTTTCTCCCTCTACTCTTTTATCTCTTCTTATTTACTGATTCTTTTTATGATGCCTACAAATAGGCCCAATTCTATATCAGGCTTAATTCTAATTCCTATTGTCTTTCTCCTTTTCTTTGTCAAAATTTTAGAAAAAACAAACAAACAAACTTAGTTATCCCTGTACTTACTCTCTACTCACTTACTTTTTATCCCTTTAAAATCTAACTACTAAAATTATCACTTAACTGAAACTAATCTCTTCAAAATGACCAGTGTAAAGATTAAAATCAATATTCAACACTTCAAGTATTATTTTAATACTATTTATTAAAATCCACTTAGAGCAAAGAGCAATTAAAAAAAAAAACAGAACCAGGAAAAAAAAAAAACATTCCCTCCTTCACCCTGGTACAAGCCAGAGAGTCCATGGGAGCAGAAACAGAAACTCAAAACCCCAATCCACATAAGGAGATGCATAGATAGGAAAAGAAAAAGGGAATTGTGGGAAATGTAGTCTCTAGGGTTCAAGATTCTAAATCAATCCAATTCCCCACTGTGATCCTTTGGGAGACCAGTCTCTCCAATGGATCATGACAACATAACTAACTTATAACTAGAACTAGAAGTATATACAAATATTACAGTTTTCAAATGGAAATTATAATACTTTGGGTATAGGGGAAAATAAAAGAGAAAAAGAACAAAACCAAAAATAGATGCATTGATAAAAAGCCAATTAGGGGGCAGTCCCCTTTGGCATAAGAGTATACATTCAAAACAAAAGCATTCAACACCCTCTTCCCCCCAAGTTCAAATTTGCCATATCTCAAAGTTCAGTATGAATCTTCTGGTGTAGTGTGGGGTCTCTGCAGGCATCTTCATGGTGCCTTCTAGATTATGGGAGGGAGTCTCTTGTTCTAAATTAGGCTCAAATTCAAGTCAAAGTTCACAACAATAACATAGTCTCCCCTGAGGAAAACAATAATACATCCCCCACCCCTACCAGGAGGATATAGGGATACATGTAGGAAGAAAACAAAATGTAAAATTGTGTATATTTCCCAATTACAGAGGTAAAATATAGGGACTATTTTTATTTCCTCTTAGACTTAACATGATCTGCAGCATGAGTGCAAATAAGGTAGGTAAAATAATGTGAGTGCAAATGAGGTAGATAAAGGAATAATAAATTCAAGAAAATACAAAAAACTTAGTAAAGCACAAAATGTTACAAAAGGCACATCAGGTCAATATAAGTCACTAATACAGATTTTCTTCTATGTGGTAGTATATGTGTTGCTCTATAAGACAATTTATGCAAATACAAGGATCAATCAAATAAAGTGCAACAAAATAGTGCAAATTCAGCAATAAAGAAGTCCAATCAAAATCACTGTTAGGAGGGGATACAACATATCAGACAATTACAAACAAAATTGCAAGAACTCTATGACTCTGGAGCTGCTGTTCAAGCAGGCCGAATAGATTTCTCACTTCATGATTTAAATCCAGGTGATAGTGTGTACATAAAGAATTTCAAACATACTGGGTCAACTGAACCTGCTTATGATAGACCATTTCAGATCCTACTAACTAAACCAACAGCCATAAAAATTGGAGAGAGGGACTCATGGATTCATTATAAACACCCTTAAATGGTGAGATGTGTAAATCACCTCTGGGTCTGCTTCTGAGAGAAAATAGGACCTGAGATAGAATTTCAGGCCATTTTAAATGAGTTTCCGTGCACAATTTGCCAATCATGGCCTTAAGTTCTTTAATCATTTGTTCAACTTGGCCAAAGCTCTGGGGATGATATGGTGTATGAAATTTAGGAGTTATCCCAAAACATGAATACATTTGAGATAAGACCGAATCAGCAAAATGAGTTCCTTTATCTGAATCAATACATGCTGGAGGACCAAAATGAGGAATAAGTTCTTTCAAAAGGATTTTAGCAACAAAAGCCGCTGTGGCATGAGCAGGAGGAAATGCTTCAGGCCACCTGGTCAGTTGATTGACTATGACCAGACAAAATTTAAGGAAGAGGATGTCCACCAAAGGATTTTCCTCAAAAGGTGTGCTGA
This sequence comes from Monodelphis domestica, assembly GCF_027887165.1. Classification (NCBI taxonomy): domain Eukaryota; kingdom Metazoa; phylum Chordata; class Mammalia; order Didelphimorphia; family Didelphidae; genus Monodelphis; species Monodelphis domestica. Next base: position 205,485,597 of record NC_077230.1, read on the forward strand.
TTAAAGGCCTGGCAGATAGGACAAGCTTTGGAGGCAATTTGGAGGCAATTGTTTATAAATGGAGTGATAAATATGGTTATAGAAAACTCTAGGGAGCAAGGGTTTGCCATCTGATATTACCTATACTCCATTAATTTGTTTTGCTTTGAATTTCTGTTTCCATTTTCCCACTTCCTTGTCATTACAAGAAAGGGACAGATCCAAATTACAGGTAATTGTTAGTGGCATAATTAATTCAGGTCCTTCTAAAGCTGCTAGTTCGGCTGCCATATCTGGTTGACTATTTTTCCTGGAGGCAGTGTGTATGTGCAGAGCAGTGAATGACAGCTATAGCTTTGTCTAAAAGAAAGTCATAATAGGTGTTATCAACCTTTAATGTTACATGGGGCCTATCAGTATTGGAGGGGGGGCAGTGGATAGGTACAATAGGCAGTAAGATGTCAGAGTCTGGAAAATCAAAAGTTGTATCCTCTGATTCCTCTGCCCCAACCCTTCCCCCACCTTCATATACCTTTATAATCTTTGGGTAGTACCTTGGGATCCCCCCTGAGGGGAAGTAGTACCCTGGGTGGTTTTGGGGCAAGCTCCACTCAAAATGTACTACTGTGGGTTCATTTGGCATGAGTTGTCAGGTGCCTGATTTATTCCCTAAGATTATTGTTGTCAGTCCTAAAGTTATAATTTCTGAAATCACCATTGTAATTATTATTTCTATAATTATTTCTTTGATAATTTTTCCAGTGGATTTGTTTCTTACTATCTGGAATAAAGTTCTAGATTCCTTAATTATGTGGCCCCACCTCTGATAGAATTGGCAGGTAGGGAGTTGAGTGCCATTGGTTGAGCATCATGCCTATCCTTTAAAGATTTGATTTCTTTTTTCAAGGTTTCTATGATCTTATTAGCCTCTTTCTCTTTTTCTTTTTGGCCTTTAAAGACATAAGCAGCAGTGTTCCTCAACTCTTCACGGTCCATCTAAGGCTATTGTGGGCAATGTGTATTAAAATAATCATAGACTACCCTGAAAGAGTTGTTAACAAAATGTCTCTTTATTTGCTTAATATTTTTATCTTTAGAAATATCAAGGTTTAGGTACCACCCCCAAGCTCAATGAGCTTATCCATGAATTGTGAGGGTGTCTCATCATCGAATTGTCTAAGGCTTTTAAATTTTGACCATGCTTCCATATCCTCGGAGCATTCTTGCCTAGGTGTTATAATGGTCTTCCTACAATAATTTAATTACAACTGGTCCTTGGGACTGGTATAATCACATGCTGGATCCTGACCTGGCCAGTGTGTGCTGTACCATGCCCCTGGACCTTGTTAACATGAGAGATGATCTTATTTTAATAACGTTCCATTAGAAAAGCATTGAACAAGTTCTCAACATCCTTATAGGTCGGGACATATTGATAAAATATATCAGTCATTTTCTTGGTTATCACAAGAGGTTCACATTCAAAACTAGGTATATTATATTTCAGTTCTCTAATTTCTTGAGGAGTGAAAGGTATATGGTGTCTTGGTCACCAAATCCCCATTGTGTCCTATTTCGGGGACTTCCCTTAAGGGGAAAAGGATTTCACAGGAATCAGTCAATGGCTGTGGTCCCTCAGAAGTTGACTGTGGGTATACCAAGGCAACATGGGTAAGAACAGGTACTGTAGCAGAACAAGATTTCTTCAGGGGAACTGGCTGTGGGGTAGGAGAAAGGATAGGATAGAATGGGGGCTCAGAAGAAGGATCAGGGGAGGTAAGATCAGCCAGGAGTTACAGAGCATGAGAGATATATTGCAAAGTATGAAAGAGAAGGGTCTGTACCTGATGTATATGAGAGGGATGTCTCATCTCCATTTTGGGAGAAATAGGATTGTCCTCTATTTGTGGTTCAGGAACAGGTTTGCAAAATTCAGACTTGTTTTGGATTGGATCAGTATTTTTCATTAGATCATGTAAATGTTTCAAATTTTTTGATTAATTTTCCCTTTCAGCCTACATTTCTGCTTTAATCTCTCATATAGTAGCATATTTTGTCTTAATATTGAAGATCAGAAATATAAAATTTCCTAGGAATATAAGGAGAAGGTGGGAATTTGGAATCTTACATGTCTCAAATTGAGCAAAAAGCAGAAGATTTTCATGCATGGTAGCATTTATGCTGCTTAGTATTTTGATTAAAAATAATGTATATTTATTCATTTTTAAAACATTATTATTATAAGTGATGGGGTAGGATAAGGTGAGGGGCATTTAGCTTATTTTATTTTTTATGATTTTATTGGTTTTTTATTTGTAAAAAAAGGGCAAAATTAAGTATTTATTTGTTGCTGCCCTCTGGTGGCAGCAAACAGCCAGTTTAACTAAGCAGGAAAAGGGGAACAAATAGTGCTCAGTATTAACCTCTAGTGGCCAAGATTCAACACTACAACTGGGAGGGGTTAGGGGTGGGTTTCAGGGTAAGAGGTGTGGTTAGGGACTTCCAGAAACCAAAATGGAGGATATGGCTACACAACCAGGCAGAGACTGAGAGAGTGGAAATAAGGCAGATTTGTTAAAGCAAGGAGGGCTAGGAATTAAGCTGAACTTGTCAGAGACAGGGAAAAATTCTTCCCTTCTGAGCTGGGCTGGGGTTGGGAAAAGGGAAGATTATACTCACCAGCTGGAATAACACTGAGGTAGGCTCAGTAACAGGGTCATTGGAGATGGCAGAAAGCAGGAGAGTTGCTCCAGCAGCTGCTGGAGACTGTGGGGGAGGAGCAGGAATCAGCAAAAGAGGTAGAGGCTTGAAACAGCATTTTTTTTTTAAACTGCGGGTTTGAATGCAGATTGCCAATGGCTGCTGGAAGCAGCTGTTCAGGTAGTGGGGAAGGAACAAGCCTTTTGGTTACCTGGGGTTTTTTGGCCAAGCTGTAGGCAGAAGACGGCAATTGGGCTGCTCTCTGGGTCGTTGTTGGGCAATGGCTTCTTTGCCAAATTTCCCAAACTAAAGCAGTTGGTCTAGTAGGAGAGCTGCTGGTAGGCCAGGGTGGAAAATACTCACAGGTGATGGAGGAAAAAGCTCTGGGCAGTTAGAGAACTAGCCACAGCTGGGAGGGTAGAGCCAGGGTATGAAAACTCCCAGCAGAGAAGTCCTTAAAAAAGTTCTCAGTTCAGATCCCTTGGTAGTTAGTCAAAAATGTAAAGATTAAAATTAATATTCAACACTCCAAATATTATTTTAATGCTATTTATTAAAATCCACTTAGAGCAAAGAGCAATTAAAAAAAAAACAGATCCAGGAAAACAAAAACAAAAACGCTCCCTCCTTCATGCAAGTACAAGCCAGAGAGGCCTCTGGGAGGAAACAGAAACTCAAAACCCCAATCCATGTAAGGAGATGCATAGATAGGAAGAGAAAAAGGGGATTGTGGGAAATGTAGTCTCTAGGGTTCAAGATTCTAAATCAATACACCAGATGACTAGTGATTTATTATTTATAAAATGTAAAATCTTCTCAATTCATATCATTTTGAAACTTTCTGTGGCATTCGACACCACTGGCCATCTTTTACTCTTCGGTACCATCTCTTCTCTAAGTTTTTGTGATTCTGCTCATTCTTGGTTCTCCTACTTTCTTTGACTACTCCAGGATCTTTTGCTATTTCATCATCCTTATTGTTTCCACTAAATCTGGGTATACTCCAAAACTCTGACTTGAGATCTCTTCTGTTATTATACTTGATTGCTTGGTGACCTCAAAAGCTTCCATGATTCAGTTAGCATCTCTATTCAATTAACTACCAAGTCAATATATCAGTCTTATTATACCTCTCCTGAACTTCAGTATCCCCAACTGCCCCCTGGATGTTTGGAACTAGGTGTCCTAAGTATATATCTAGTTAGACCATGTCCAAGGCAAAATTCATTGCCTTTCCTCCAAATGTACCCCTCTTCTGAAGTTCTCCATTACAGCTGAGGGCACCACCATAATACCTTTCTCCCCGGTACACAACTTTGACTCCTTATTTGTTTATTTTACATCGAAGCATTTGCCAACTTTTGTTGTTTCTACCTCCACAACTACTCTTTAGTCTATCCTCTTTTCCTCAGACACACTGTCCTTACCCTCATAAAGTCCTCTACCTCTCCTTGGACTATGACAATAAACTCCTAATTGGTTTTCCTAATTCAAACCTCTTCCCTCTTCAGTTCATCCAACAAGTAGCTGACAGAGTGATTTCCTTAAAGCTTGGGTCATGTTGTTTTTCTACTTAATAAATCCCATTGGTTCCCTTTTACTTTTAGGAAGAAATAAAAATCTCATTTTGGCATTTAAAGATCTTTACAACCTGTTCCCAGCCTACCTCTCCAGCCTGCTTACCCATTACCCTTGTCACACACTTTCCAGAACAGATTGTACTCATTACTGTTCCTTATGACATTCCATTTCTTGTTTCCATATCTTTGTGGTAGCTGTTCCACATGTCTGAAATGCAGTCTTGCTTTACTTCCTGCTAAAATCCCTAATTTCCTTCAAGAATATGCTTAAGTGCCATCTTCTAGATGAAGTTTTTTTTTTTTGGCTTTGGTATATCCTGTGCTAGCACAGTGCTGTGCACATGGTGAATGTTTGATAAATGTTTGTAAATTGTGCTATTTTCCATGAAGTATTAGAAGGCCCAGACTCTTCATTCAGTTATTTTTTCCAATATCTTTTTTTATCTCTTTCTCTTGTGATTATCTTCACACTGAAATCATTGAATATTAAGATAATGGTGGCTCAGTTTGAATGAATTTTTTAAGTTCATGGAATTTTCTTACTTCATTCTTTGCCTGCATGTTGGCCTTTAATCTAGAAGTCTTTTTTTTTTTTACATTCATCATAAGTCCTTCAAAATTGTTATGTGCTATGGTATAGTCTTTGAGAATCTATGATCCTCTCTAGCTTCCCAAACAAATGGGAATCTGAGCTATTTTTTAAAAACCCTTATCTTCCATTTTAGAATCAATATTGTATATTGGTTCTAAGGCAGAAGAGTGGTAAGGGCTAGACAATGGAGATTAAGTGACTTGCCCAGAGTCACATAGCTAGGAAGTGTCTGAGGTCAAATTTGAACCCAGGACCTCCTGTCTCTAGACCTCACTCTCAATCCTATGAGCCACCCAGCTTCCCCCACTGAGCTATTTTTAAAGGCTTTCCTGAAAGGAATATTCTATATAAATGGATACAATTTAATTATATGTATATAATTTAATTACAGTTATCTATAAACTAGAGTCATTAAACAAGAGATTATTAGACTTTCTCAAAGAATACTGTTTTGAAAAATGAGAACTTTTAGTGTCAGCATAGTTTTTCTCTATCAGAGAAAGAAAGAATGATTTCAGGTGAAATCTTTTTTTTTTCTTGTAAGTTATGAGCTAACTTTATCTGTCATAAGCCAGTGTAATTAAGTCTTTCTTGGATATGCAGCAAATGAACTTCTTATAGCTAATATGGCTCTCTAGAGGCTAGATAGCTACCTTCTAAGGGTGTTGTAAAAAGGATTTCTGCTTGAGTGGAAAATAGGATCATGTGACCTTTAAGGATTCTTTTCTATAGGAAGATTATAATAGCAAAAAGTGAATAAGAATTAAGAAGCTTCTTGATGAGGGTGTGTTAACTTAATTTTTTATTTATTAAATAGTAAAAAGCTGGCTAGAGAAAGTGAGAAAAGTACAAGCTACCATCAGCTGGCTGAGCCAACCCAGCCAGAATGTGTACCTTCCTGAGTCCCTGGTTCTAGGAAAAAGGGGCTGATTTCTTGTCCCCTCTGTCAACTGTGATGTCTTTTTGCCAAGTCTCTCTGATTGGAGGATTTAGTTCTTAAACAGAATAAGAGGAAGGTGGGTGCTTTGGACTCCTGAATAACCATGCAATGTTTAGCATGAGTACACAGCATATGTGTGCTTTTCCCCACAAGGTGCCATGTTTCTTAGCATGGTGCTAGCTGATTAACTTCCTTACCTAAGATAATTATTATTTATAGATAAAAGAAAGAACTTGTCTCCAGCCTGTCTGAGCTTACCAAAGACAAAAGATATAGACAATTGGAGAAAGCACTCCACCCATGTCAGCCTAGGGGGAGATACAGATGGAGCTTCAGCCCTAAAATCAAAAACTTTTAACTTAAATATCAAAAGGTTATTTTGGGTGCCAAAAAGGGGTTCACATTAATATCAACTTTCCCCAGGTAAAAAGAGAAGAGTATAAAAACTGACTTGAAGCCTAACATCAAAAGCTAAGATCTCAGATACTGGTCTCATCACTTCCTGGCAAATAGGTGGAGGAGAAATGAAAGCAATGTCAGATTTTATATTCTTGGTTTCAAAGATCACTGCAGATGGGGAGTACAAGCCATGAAATTAAAAGATGCTTGCTCCTTGGAAGGAAAGCTATGGTAAATCTGGACACTATAGTACAGAGCAGAGACACTGCCTTGCTACCAAAGGTCCATACAAAGTTATGGTTTTTCTAGTAGCAATGTGTGGCTATGAGAGTTGAACTATAAGGAAAGCTGAGCACCAGAGAATCAATGCTTTCAAATATGTGACATTGGAGAAGACTTGAGAGTTCCTTTGTTAATAATTAAAGAAATTAATTCAGATATTCACTGGCAAGTCAAAAACTGAAGCTGAAGTTTAAATACTTTGGCCACATAATGAGAAGACAGGATTCATTGGAAAAGATGGAGTTGGGAAAGATTGAAGGCAAAAGGAGAAGAGAATGGCAGAGGCGGAAGTGGTTAGGTAGTGTTATGGAAAATAAATATGAACCTGAACAGACTTTGAAAGATAGTGGAGGACCAAAGGGTCTGATATTTCATAGTCCATGGAGTCATAAAGAGTTGGACATGACTGAAAAACTGAACAACAAATCTATATTATTGAAGTGTTGATATAGAAAAGCAAGATTATCTTTCAATGTTATAAATTATATGATTGTAGGATGTACTCAAATGAATCTTGTAGCTTGTCTATTTAGAAATTTCCTTCAAAAAGGAAGATTGTATTTCTTCCATTCTTGCTCATCTACATTACACTCAACTCTGACCTCCCAAAAATGCACTTCAGGGGATCTACTCAACCTTCTGGAGTCCTTATTTACTTTCTTTCAACATCACAATTATACCAGTAGAGCACTCTGATTATCTGTTTCCTCTTCCTCTTCTTTTCTTACCCTATAGTTCCTTGGTAAAATCTTCATCTCCTATTCTTCTTTGAAATATCTTTATTGGTTATATGTTTTACCCTGCTCCCACCTGCTATGAGTTTCTTCTTTGCCCTTTCTATCCCCCTGAGAAGATGACATTTTTCTATGAAGTTAAAATATGTTAAGCAGTTTGATATAAATGTAAGAATTTCCAACTTAGAATATTAGTCAAGGTTCCTTCTCTTACCTCCTCTTCCTTATATATTTTCTCCCTAGGTTTTCATGACCCTACTGTAACATAGTTCTTTTATTACTTGTCTGATTGCCCCATTCAGTCTCCTTTGTTGAATCCATGACTCATTCTGGGGCTGTGCCATAGACAGCTTGAACTGATTTTTGAGACCTGATTATTAAATTTTCAGTGTGAACATTTATACCTCAGAAATCATCAAGTGCTACAAATCAGAACTTGATTTATTATATTGATTTTTAGAATTAATAAGGTGATGGCAAACTGCTAATAAAGCATACCAAATTTTTAAAAAAATTCTTACCTTCTGTGCTAGTATAAATTTTAAGATAAAAGAGAATTCAGGGCTGGGCAACTGGAGGTTAAGTGACCTGCCCAGAGTCACAAGGATAGGAACCAGATTTGAACATGGGATCTCCTTTTTCTAGGCTTAGTTCTTTATCCTTTGAACCAACAAGCTGCCCACAGAATTTTTTTCTTGACAAAAAGAACTATTTGTTTTTTCACTTTGTACAATGTCTAGTACTTGCAGCTACTTAACAAATTCTTGTAGGACTGGATTTAAGGACAGGGTTTGTTAACTTCTTTTATTTCTTCTCTTCTCCTTTACTTTTTTTATCTTTTAAATATTAAAAATCAATTTTGAGTTAGCAAGATTATGGTGCCAAGTACAAGAACAATGGTCTATTCTCCTTGTTCCTTGATTGCAGCAAATCATAAGCCTTGACACTGAGTTTCAGGAATCAAAAACTGTGGCCCATTTAGAGCTAACAGCTTTGTACTTTTTAGCTTGATGATGGAGAAGCTGTATTGACCATCAGGAAACTGGCAACCAGAGGAGCCTTAATTGAAATCATCAAATCTTTGGCTTTGTATTCTACCTAGCACTAGAGGAGACTCTTACTGATCAAGCAGAGACACAGGTTTGTATCATCTGTGATGATCATAACCTCTTGAGTCTCTAATATTTCAAGTACAGAAAAAGCATGTCTACTGTGAGTTTCTATTTTTTGCTACCTAATAAACAGATTTTGGCTTTTGTTTTTTAAAAAAGTTTTCTTTAATATTTAAAAAAAATCCCCATTATCTCTTAGAGAAGAAAAGGAAAGGGGTAAGAGAAGCTGAGAATAAAATTAGCTTTTCCAAATAATACCATATGATAAATATCAGAGAGGCACAAGAAAGATTTTCATCACTGCACAAGCAGTCTTTCCAGGTTTTCTCAGTTAGACTCCCTTGTAAAATCAGAACAATTGCAACAGCATAATCTGAACAACAGGACTACAATATAAATCAGAGGCTCTTAACCTAGAAACTTTAGAAACCTTAGGGGTCCTTGGATACATTTTCAGAGGGTCTTCGAACATGGGTAAAAATTACATCCTTTTTTCACTAACTTCTCTATGAAATTTAGCATTTCTTTTCATTATGAATATAGGAAACAAACATTTTCTGGGAAGGGGTCCATCGCTTTCGCCAGACTATAAAGAAGTCTGTCACACATACACAGAGGCTGAAGAGTTGTACTTGGGTGGTTTGTGTTGCCTTACTCATTAGAGAACTGAGTCAAAAATGATTTGAAAATCATGAAATGTTTCAGATAAGAAGGACCTGAGGAGTTATTTAATTAGCTATTACATTTCTACACATAGGGGAATGGAAGTCCCAAGAAGTTAAATAATTTTCTTCAGGTCATGTGCCAAGGTAATGGTAAAAGTTAGGCTTCTGGTTCCCAATTCAGTCTTTTTTTTCTCTTTCTTTCATATTAGCTCAGGTCCATAGGATTGTCCTGGAATGATACAATACTGACAGGGTTGGTGAGATTTTTTCTTTTGTTTGCCTAGTTGTAGAGTATCCAAGGGTATTCTGAGAGTTGCTTTCTTGTAGCAGCTTGAATTAAGTAAACCAACATTTTTAGTGTTTTCTGAACATAGTGGATGTAGTTAAAATATTTTAGTGATCCTAATGGAGATCAATATCTAGAAAGAACTTTGAGACTATCTAGTTCAGTCCTTTCATTTTACAAGTGAGGAACCTCGAGTCACAGAGAGGAAAAATAAATTCTAAGGTCAGAGCCACTCCAGGGACCCTTACTCTTTATACAGCCATGATGCATTTTTGAGTGGTATCCAAAGGTCATCTCAGAGGCACTGGATCATTGAATGAATGTCAGTAAACCTGAGAACAGGGTCACTAAGTGAGGCATTATAATATTCAATTTTGACAGAGGCTTTTTCATGTAAAGAAAGAATAAAATTTGGCTTGCTAAGCAATTGGGGATTAGCACAGTTTGAGTTGCATTTACTTTATGTTTTCCATATTTTTGTCACCGAATCAAGTAATTTAACCCCTATAATGACAGCTATTATAGCAGTTGGCTTAATGTGGGCTTGAAGTTAAATATAGTCAAGCTGTATATGTACCTTCAACTGTTTTCCCCAGGCAATAAAAAGTATTAATAAATATGAAATGATATTTTATTTCACCAGTTAACCAATCGACAGGCATTTAGTTAATGTACTAGATGCTGGCAATACAAATATGAAAATAAAATAGCATCTATCTTTTGAGGCAGAAATATAAGAATATATTTGAAATATATAAATGAAATACAAGGTAATTATCAGGAGAAAAGTACTAGCTCCTTTGGGGTTTAGATAAGGAAAAATTTCATCTAGGGATGGTATTAGACCTGATCTATGAAAGAAGCCAGGAGTTCTAAGAAATAAAGGTGAGGAATAGCTTAATTTCAGGCTTGGGGCACAGCTATAGAAAATCCACTATAGAAAAACTACATCATACCTCTCAACCAGCCTTTAAATCTGTTTTTCAAACTTTAATTTTATTTCTTCCTTTTGTCCAATTGGTCTGTAGTTTAACTCCAGTGACAAAAATCTCCTTCCCCCCACCCCCTTCAATTTTGACCTAAATAGTCTCTATCAGGTATGCCCCATCCCTACTCTGGTACTGGATTCCTTCACGTGATTATAGATTCTTAATATCCAAGACTGCTAGTATTTCCCCAAACCACTATAACCACTCAAATGAGGTAAATCCACTCAGAGCTGTGGTCCGGTCATATAGATAGGTTTCCTGTCTTGTATCAGATGAATTCAAATAGTCTGCCTTAAATTAGGACCTCTGCTTTTTCTTTTTTGTTGTCTAAACTTTGGGTACTTAAGTAGTATTAAGACTAAAATTCTCTGGAGACCCTATCTTAATTTATAATTATTTATTAAAAAATGAAAAAGTGGGCCAGAGAAAGAAAAGGCCTCTAGCAACCTGCGTCCAGCTGTTCTCTTAGCAAGGGTCTGGCCAAGAGCTGAGATCCCAAAGCCTAGAACCTGGCCTCAGCACACCTTCTCACTCTGTATTCCCAGACAAAAAGTCCCCACTTCTTCTTACAGATCATTTATGCTCTTAGTGACCCCTTTCCAAAGGCCCTCCAACTGGAAGACTCCAGCCTCGCTCTTGGCAAGAGGCAGGTCTTCTGGACTCCTGGAATCAGAAGACCTTAGAATGTCAACAGATTATGCATGCCCACCACTATCTGTCCTTTGCCCTACTATCTTAAGTAGCTTGTTTATAGATAATCAAGTTTTATTTCCATTCTTATTCAACCAGGGGGTGAGGTAAGAAGCAAAGCAATATTTCAAACTTAATAAGATTTTCTACCCTTTTTTGAGATCCAAAGTTTGCTTTGGGGTGCCAAAGAGAGGAGTATAGGTTATTGTTAAAATTTTACAATAGACACTTGAATTTTATTATTGATTTCTTTCATGGATTTTGTCTCTTGTGAGTTTCCAGGGGTCACAAGTTAATTCATAAACACATTTTCCTTCATTTTTTTCTGAGATAACTGAATTTTCTTGATGATAAATATAAAGTATCCTTAGACTTGCAGAAGTGTTTTTGTTGATTTTAGTTAAGTTTATTGACATTTAGTAATGCTTCCTTGAAGGAAAAGTGATGTTATTTATTATATAGTATTTATTATTGTCTTAATTTTTATTTGTTATTGTATATATTAATATTTCCAAACTACCAACTGAAAAATAAATTAGTACATTTTATAATTTTCATTAAGAAGCCCATAAAGGTAAGCACTAAGGCATTAATAGTATTTATTAAGAGTAATAAGGAGAACTATGCCCAAAGGGTCCTAAAAGACTGTCTGCACTTTGATCCAGCCATGGCACTGCTGGGTTTGTACCCCAAAGAGATAATAAGGAAAAAGACTTGTACAAGAATATTCATAGCTGTGCTTTGTGGTAAAAAATTGGAAAATGAGGGGATGCTCTTCAGTTGGTGAATGGCTGAACAAATTGTGGTATATGTTGGTGATGGAATACTATTGTGCTCAAAGGAATACTAAAGTGGAGGAATTCCATGGGGACTGGAACAACCTCCAGGAATTGATGCAGAGTGAAAGGAGCAGAACAAGGAGAACATTGTATACAGAGACGGATACACTGTGGTACAATCGAATGTAATGGACTTCTCCATTAGTGGCAATGCAGTGATCCTGAACAACCCAGAGGGATCTACAAAAACAAACACTATCCACATTCAGAGGAAAAACTGTGGGAGTAAAAACACTGAAGAAAAACAACTGCTTGATTACATTGGTCAAGGGGATATGATTGGGGATATAGACCCTAAATGAATATCCTAGTGCAAAAACCAGCAACATGGAAATAGGTTCTGATCAAGGTCAAATGTAATACCCAATGGAATTGTTCGTTGGCTATGGGAAGAGCAGGGGGAGGAGAGGAGGAATAGAAAATGATGTTTGCAACCAAGGAATAATGTTTGAAATTGACCAAATAAAAAAAAAATTTTAAAAGAGTAATAAGGAGGAAAGAATAATGAAGTCCATTTCCTTCAAGGTCAAGAGGAATAAAAGTTCCATGATGGAGGAGAGCAACCTAGTTAGTTAGAGAATGATTTTCTTTATTTAGAAAATTGTAGAAAGAGATCTCATTCTTTTTTTCAAATCAAGATCCCTACCAAAATGTGAACTTTTTTTTTTTTTATAAATGAAAACATTTTACTAGAACCGTAACATCATGGAATGTTATTATTTGGTTCAAATATCCCTTCATGTTTTTATAAAATTACTAGTTTTAAATGCATAAATCTAAACTGAAAATTCTATTCATATTACTTGTTTTTATCTCTCCATTGAAGAGAAAAATAATTAGTTCAAATGATGTTAAAATTATGAATACCTGAATGTTTAGATTAGTAGTAGTAGTCTTTCAGTAACCGAGGATGACGATTGTCTTTGTGCGTTTTCATCTATGATAGATGAGTGTGCACAAAGACACTTGTGTGTGAAGGAGATTTAAGTGGAAAAGTTGATGCACAGAGACAGTCCCACTCTCTCGGAGTTGGAAGCCTGGGTGCAGTGGCACGAAAAGTCATTACACCTGGAGACTTCCTCAGCTGCATTGGATGGCCGTGTTGTCTTTTGTGATCCAACACGCCCTAAGCACTCCACAGTGCTTTGCTGCGGCGCCCTCTCAGCCATTGAACCTTGTTGGTTTCTTCAGCCTGTTCCGCCGAAACAGTCTTCACATGCTGGGTGAGCAAAGCCCTGGTTCACCAGGGGTCGACAACAACCCGATGGCTGCCCTCACAAGGTTTGGCCGGCCTGTTGAAGCCGTTGCCCCGGGGGTGTGTGGCCGCTGCCGCATGCTAGCAGCTACTGGGAGCCACAAATGAAAGCTGGGTGTCAGGTGAGGGTCAGAGGCTGGAGAGCTCCCCTAGAAGGGCACGACAAGCCCTTCATACCAGAGATACTACCCCTCCCTGAACACCCCATACACCTCATGTTTAGATTAATGAATTTTAAAAATATATATTTGAAGCAGCGAGTTAGTTCAGTGGATTGAGAGCCAGGCCTAGGAAAAAAGGTCCTCTCTTTATATGTGGCCTTAGATACTTCCTACCTAGGTGACTCTATGCAAGTCATTTAACCCCAATTGCTTAGCTCTTACTGCTCTTCTGCCTTGGAAGCAGTACACAATATTGATTCCAAGAGGGATGATAAAGGTGTGTTTTTTTTAAGGATATATTTGACTTTTTATACTATGCTTTTTGGAATTAATAGAATTAGGGGGAAAACATTGTGCTAAATATTACATTCAAGTAAATTTCAGGATTGTGGGATATAGATTTTAGCAAAGATCTTAAGAGTGTGCCTCTTCTTTTCGTCATTCATTTAGACTAACATAACACTTAAACCATCCTAAGCAGTTGAAACTCTATGCTATTTTTAACAATACCAAAGTGGAGAAAATCAACAAATTCCCTCTGCAACAAATTCTAGCATTTAAGGAAATCCTTTCTTTTATTTAATCTCTATCTTTTTTTGGGTCAATAAAAATCCAATTTCTCTTGTTCACTCTTTAAGTAGATTTTGATAACATGGACAAGAGCGATATTATATCATTCTAAGCTGCCACTTCTCTTGATTTAATAATCACAGTTCCCTTAACCTTTGCTCATGGGTCTGATGTTTCACATTTTCCATCATTGTATCTTTCCTCTTCTAAGAAAATTCTCTTCCAAAACTCTCTTCAATTGTGAATTAGAAACAATCTGAGGAATGCTGATTTTATTGGAAGGATTAGAATTCATTGCATATCCAAAGCCTTGTCAGTCAGGCATATTGTTAAGTTGGTAGAAATAAAGATAGTTATTTCAAGAGTAGGGTTATATAAATACATATTTCAAATGTTTTTTAATAGGCAGCTGACTAGCACTGTGTAGAAGTGAGAGAGTTAGAAGCAGGAACACTAGTTTAAATCTTGCCTCAGACACAGATGTGTAACTGAGCAAATTACTTAATCTCAACCTCAGTTTCCTCATCTGTAAAATGAACTCCTCCCTCAAAGGCTTGTTGTACAGCTCAAATAAAATATATTAAAGGCTTTTAAAACCTTACGGTGCTATTTAAATTCTTATAATCATATACATACAAAAAAAAAAAACCCACACTAGATATTGCAGTGGATGGAGTGCCTGGAATCTGGAAGACTCTTCTTCCTGAGTTCAACGCTGGCTTCAATTATTTAGCTTTGTGACTGTGGTCAAGTCACTTTGCCTCAGTCTTCTCATCTGTAAAATGAGCTGGAGAAGGAAATGACAAACCACTCTAGTGTCTGCCCAAAACTCCCAAATGTGGTGACAGAGTCAGAGGCAACTAAACCACACCACCACATTTATACAGATCCCCTACAGTGTGGTGTAGCATAAAGAAGATGGATCTTATGTTTGTCATTTACTCAGTTGTCATGACCAATTAGCTTAATTTCTCTATCCCTCCGTTTTCTTTTTCTATGAAATAAATAATGCTAACAATAATGTATTTTGTAAAGTTTGAGTATAAAATAATATAGTGTATGAAAAGAATTTTGCATCTACATATGTGTATGCATGTATGCCTATTGTTATTATATTTTCTTCTATTGGAGTTATTAGAAATAACTAAGATTTTAAAAATTTTATCAAATTATCTCAAAGTCATTTTTCTAGTAAGCTGCCTTGTGGTTTCCATTTACAGGATATAGTCATTACACAGTCACTTAATTGAAAGCAAAATAAATATTTCAGAGAAAACTTAACTGATTTTTTTGTAGCATCGATAATTAATGTATTATAAATTATAAATTAGCCTTTAAAGACAAATTCTCTGTGAAATATCCTAGATGTTCCTTAAGCTATGTTCTTAATTTTTTAATGAAAATGATTCTTAATACATAGATTGTGAAGAGTTAATTAAACTCAATTATTAGCATCCCTATCTATTAAAGTAGCAATAGCAATAGGCAGGAGAATGTGAATTCCTGGAGGGTCGGAGCTGTTTTTCATTTTGTGTCCCTGTTTACCCAGCACTTAGTAGATTCTTATAAAGTATGAAATAAATCAAAGGAGATTTTGCTAAGTAGGTATTGATGATCCACCTTTCTGTTATTTATTACAATATCTCTCTTTTTAGATCCTGTGGTACTACTTCCCAGGTATTTGGGGTGAAGGGCAATGAAGCCTCAACTTACTTCTTTGAGTCCCACTTTGGAAAATAGTGTGCTAATGAGAACACATTTTAAAAAGAATTGGCCTTCCTTTTACCAAAGAAGACCAGCATCCCTTCCACAGCTTAGAGATTTGACTGGGGCACTAAGATACTAAGGGACTTTCTGAGAATCACAGAGCTAGGATATTCTAAAAAGGAAGACTCAGACCTAGATCTTCCAAATTGACCACTGCTCATTGCCTATAAAAATTATAGTAAATGATGTTTTTACTGTATATTAGTGTTTAGAAAGCTCTTGACACTAATTTATTTTGATAACTTTTAGTAGCATGCAAAAAGTAATCTTTAATATCGCAAAGAGAAGGATTTTTATTTTTATTTCCCTACAAATGGTGCAACTGCATACATAGCTTGTCCAGCAAATCAAAAGCTAGAGTTCAAAAATACCTTTTATTTAATAGAAAATTCTATTACATTCGATTGTGCCACAGTGTATCAGTCTCTGTGTACAATGTTCTAGTTCTGCTCCTCTCACTCTGCATCAATTCCTGGAGGTCATTCCAGTTCACATGTAATTCCTCCAGTTCATCATTCCTTTGAGCCCAATAGCATTCCATCACCATCATATACCACAATTTGTTCAGCCATTCCCCAATTGATGGACACCCCCCATTTTCCAATTTCTTTGCCACCACAAAGAGCGCAGCTATGAATATTCTTGTACAAGTTTTTTTTTCCTTATTATCTCTTTGGGGTACAAACCCAGCAGTGCTGTGGCTCCATCAATGGGCAGATAGTCTTTTATCGCCCTTTGGGTATAATTCCAAATTGCCCTCCAGAATGGTTGGATCAATTCACAACTCCACCAGCAATGTATTAGTGTCCCAATTTTGCCACATTCTCTCCAATATTCATTACTTTCCTTCAAGATTTTGTTTTTTACATTTTTGTTCAAGTCTTACAATAAATTGATGAGGTAGGTGAAGTTATTTTACCCTTATTTTATAGAGACCAGGCAGCTAGATGGAGAAGTAGATAGAACACCTGGCTTGGAGTCAGGGAAATATGAATTTAAATTTGGCCTTGGATGTTTCCTGCCTATATGATACTGGACAAGTCACAACCCTATTTGCCTCAGTTTCTCAATTTGTAAAATGAACTGGAGAAGGAGACAACAAACTACTCCATGTCTTTGCCAAGAAAACCCCCAAAAAGGAGTTACCAAGAATAGGAGAATTGGATACAACTGAACAAGTCATCACATCCAGTCAAGATTGAATTAGAGGTCAATGACAAAATCTATCTAGAATTCAACTCTCTATTCCAGTACTCAGGATTCCGTTTCACCCATATCCTTACATAGAGACAGAGGTTGCTATCGTGACTTCTATAACTGTGCTTTTAATACTGTGTTTATTATTTTTCTGCTTTATCATTTATAGATTCCATAAAATGAAATTAAGGGTAGAATGACATAATTTCATTGATGTAAGCAACTTCTGGGTGAGGAAATCCCCATTACTAATGAATATTAATACTTTCTTTGCAATTTATAGTCACAGAGTTGCTTCAAGCACTGAGGGTTAACTGACTTGCACTGGATCACACATGTCAGAAGTAGCTAGTGAGCCCAGTTTTTCCTGGCTTCAAGGCTAGTTGTCTATCATGTGAGGGAAAAAAATTCAATAAAGTTAGAATAAATCGAGGGGCACAGGACAGAACTGGAACAAGTTATCTGTGGTTCCTAGACAAGGTTTGAAAGTTGCATCCTCTATGAACTGTGCCTTCTGTAGGCTAGTAGTTATTGGCAATAGCCATTTGATATCACAAAATAATCACCTGTATGCCATGTGGCACTAAGTGTAAAGGACAGAGAGGACTTGAACCAAGGACTCACACCAATAGTAGGCCAGAATTCATTATGCCATACTGCTTTTTAATTATTAACATCTGTCAATTTGTAAAAATTATATTAAACATATATTGCATTATACCATTCCATTTTAGAATGTTAAAACTGCCTACCTTTATCTTTCTGCTTTTAATTGGGACTAACAATGGAGAGTTCCACAGTAACCATATCAGACCTGATTGCTTCTCAGAATTATACAAAGATCAAAAGAACATGGTAACTAACTTTAAGAAACTGACAATCTGGTAAACCTAGGAATCAATTATTTTCTAGGATGTGCATGTGTTAAAAAGAAGCAGAGGGTTATAGACCTATTAAGAATAGAATGTTTATCTAAAAATGATTTTTCTTTTCTTTTTTTCAAACAATTATAATGGTGTCCCATTTCAGGAGAAAACATTTTATGCATGCATAATGGAAAGAGAAATGCAAAAGCATAATTGAAATGTGCAATTCATAGGGTAAACTCCCAGGTTGTGATGTAATATGTCCTTTATCTAAATATGATTTCAAAAAGCAAAATAGTGGACAGTTATTTTTATATAATGTAATTGATGAAAGACTAGATTTTTATTAATAAAAATTATATTCCAGGTCATATTTATTAATTTATCTAGGGCTAATTATGAAAATTGTTAGTCAAAGAATACTCTCATTTAAAAATTTATCTTTAGCTCTAAATAGTCTCTTTCATTTCTCCCTGCTTCCTCCCCTTGAGAGAACAAGGAAAACAAAACTATTACAAATGTTTTGTTAAGCAAAAAAATTTCCACATTTCCATGAACCATGTATTAAAAAAAGAATGGTTCCATCTACAATCTGAGTTTATTACCTTTTTCTTGGTGGTGGGTAGCAAGTTTCATTGGGCAACTAGGTGGTACAGTAATTGGTAGAGCAACTGGTCCTGGAGTCTAGAAAATCTGATTTCATATTATCCTTAGATTCATCACTAGTTGTGGGGCCTGAGTACATTCCTTTTGCCTTTGTTCCTTAACTGGTAAATGATGATAATCACAGTATTTACTTTGAAGGGTTTTTGTGAGGATAAAATGAAATAATATTTGTAAAACGCTTACCATAGTGCCTGAAATATAGGAGGCATTATATAACTCCTAACTCCTTTCTCATTCCTGTTTCATCCTGATTCCTCTGTAATTATGGTTGGTGTTGTGTTGAGAAGAATTGCTAAGTCTTTCAAAGCTGTTTGTCTTACAATAGTGTTACTATATATATTGTTCACTTCATTTTTTATCAGTTCATATAAGTAATACCAGGTTTCTCTAAAACTTTCATCTTTTTTAACAGTATAATTGTATTCCATCACATTCATAGACCCCAACTTGTTTAATCATACCCCATTTGATTTGATATCTCTTTAGTTTCTAGTTCTTTGCTATAGCAAAAAGAGCTAATATACATATTTTTTGTATATATTATGCCTTTTCTTCTTTCATTGATCTCTTTGGGATATAGATCTACTAAAAGTAGGACTACTTAAAGTATATATGGAGTTTAATAGGTTTTTTGGGCTTAGCTCCAATTTGTTTTCCAGAGTGGTCTGACCATTCACATCTCTATCCAAGTATATTAATGTACCTGCTTTCTCATAGCCCTTCCAACATTTGTCATTTTTCTTTTTTAGAATCATCTTTGCCAAACCAATGGGTTTAAGGTGGTATTTTAAAATTGTTTTAGTTATTAATTATTTAGAACATTTTTTCATATGGCTATGGATAGCTTAGATTTCTTCTGAAAATTTCCTATTCATATTCATTGACTTAGTTCTTCCTACAATAACTTTTACATAGTGGGCACTCTCGGTTATGGAATGAATGAATGAAAATACACCTAACGTAATACATAAAACCATCTTTTGCATATGGTTCAAAGGAGTCATCTTCACCAATTTTTATTCTGAATTCTTGAAATTTAAAGTTTTTATTTCTGAATGTCAGTTTCTTCTAGTAAGAGAGCCACTAGTAAAATTTGTTAATTCTTTTCTCAGATCCTCATCATGAAAATGTAAAACTTTCCAAGTTACATTTTATTCCCCTTAAAATGGGAATGGATGGAGAGAATTAGGAATAGAATTTGATGATTTCCCCCTAGATTCTTTCAGAGTTATTTGAAATTCAGAGCCCACACTCCCTAATTGGCAGTTGTGCTCCTCGTGTTGGAGTGAGAATTCATTATAAGCTGGGATCATCTGTTTGTTCTATTTGGAGGGGCTGCAGTAGTATCTCCTTCCAGTTTGGCTTCTGAATTGCTTGGCATGATAGACAGTTTTGAACTACAAGTGCTAAAATGAGGTAGAAGACCAATAGACAAATTAAAAATGTCTCCAAGACTATTCGTAGCATTTTGTATGTTAACTTCAAACCAGCCAGGCCTTTTCAAAAAGCATCTGCAATTTTCCAAGTGTACAAAGGAGAGAATTTGGTCCTATACTGTAAGCAATATCTATGTATGTTTTTATATGATTTGTTATATAACATGGCATATGTGATATGTTTTTATTATATGTGATATATGATATATATGATATAACACATATAGACATGTTTACACACATATATACAACATGTATTTGTATATAGTTATACATTAAACTAAACACTTACATTTTTCTTGCTTATTAATAGTTTTATTTAATTATGATGATTTCTTCACATTAGTGAAACCTCCAAAGCTAAGAATCAAACCTTTTGTTTAGCATGCTGGTTATTAATTATTTCCTGAGATCTGGCTGGCAGAATAGGTAAAACACCAGGTATGGAGTCAGGGTGACTCATCTTTCTGAGTTCAAATCTAGTCTCAGACACTTACTAGCTGCCAGACCCAGGGCAAGTCACTTCACCCTGTTTGCCTCAGTTTCCTCATCTATAAGATGAGCTGGAGAAGGAATGGCAAACTGCTCCAGTATTTTAGCCAAGAAAACCTCAAATGGAGTCAATGAAGAGTTGGGCCTAAATGAAACAACTGAACAAAAAACGTCCTGATGTGTGCTTATCATAGCCATTGTAGTAGCTTCTATGCTTATATCTCCTTATAGTTATAAAACAACTTTACAGTATCTCATTACAACTCCATGTGGTAGGGAATAGAAATTTATCATCTGTATCTTATTAATGCACAAATGAAGCCCTGCAGGCAGAGGTATGCTGGTGACTTTTACCAACTACATCTCGGAGAAGGAACGTACCCATGACATCTCTAGACAGTCAACAAAAAATCAAGCCTGATTTGTAATGTTTGCCAATTCCCGATGTATAATTCTTCACCCTGGAAGCTGAATAATTGGCTCTCAGGAGCTGGTTGGACCTGGCTCCAGCACATTCCTGCTACAGAGACCAAGTGATTTGGCCCAAGTCCCGGGGACTAGTAAGTAGCCCATTCTCTTTCTGCTATCTGACACTGCCTCAGGAATTATATCATCAAGAGTGCTTTAAATATAAAATGATTACATTGTATTAAAAGTGACAAAATAAAGAGACTTCCAATGGGGGACATAACCGGCAAAGTTTGGCAGTCTATCTGAAAGGCGTACTGCCTTAATAGAAAAAAAAGAACAAATGCAAGTAAAGAAAGTTAGCTAGCATAGTAGATAGTCCCTGACTAAAGTCAGACCTGAGTGCAAATGTGACCTCAGACACCCTTCATAGGTTACTTAACCTCTGTCTTTCTCGGTTTTCTCACCTGTAAAATAGGGCTAATAATAATAATAATAATAATAATAATAATAATAATAATACTTCTCAGGGTTGTTGTGAGAATAAAATGAGATATTTTTAAGTGTTTTACAGACTTTGAAGCATATTGACAACAATGCATTCTGTTAATAATACATATATAATTATATAATCATATTAATAAGTATGGCAATGATAATGAATGATTATGATAATTAATAATAATGATAATAAGCAGAGAGGGGCATGTGTCCCTTTTAATGACTATGGATTCAGATTTTTTACTTTATGTCATCCTGTAAATGAGAACCAGCCAGAATAATTGAGGTCATCTGGCCTTTCAAGGGTTATCTACTATAAGAGGAAAGACAAGTAACAAGATAGGTTCTAATGTTTAACTGAAGAATTGTTGACACTCATAATCTCTGAAATGTCTTAGTGTAAAGTCCAGCCTGTTATCTTCTGCAGATCAGGATTCAAGTGGCTCAGTGAGGTCAGGTATGGAGCTGAAGCTTGGGAGACTGTGGCGTATTTGGTCATTCTTGCGTAGGGTGCACTGGGTCAGGATATTGGTTGGAACTGGTGATGTCTGACTTCAGTTCCTAACTGGCCCCTCACCCACCCTAAACCTCCCCCCACCACACTACCAACCTAGGTTCTTGTGAGTGAAGAGATGGAGCAGACCTGAGGCTGTGTAAGTTACCTTTCCCTCCAGATGGACTGATTTGAGTCCTGAAAAAACAGCTATAGAACTTTGGGAAAATTTGGAGACCCCAGGGAACCTACTTACTGATTATTTTTAACTTCATTGGACCTAAGTGCTTTTATTTGCTTTTAACTTTTCTGGATTGTATATAGTCTTGTAGAATGTCTTTTACCTGAGTATTGTAGGATTTTTTATTTAAGGGATTTTTTATCTGAATCTTCAGTCTCTGAGTGACTCTCCCTTAGGCCTGGGATCAGGATAATAAAGAATAATGTGAGCTAGGACTCTGGGGAGACTTGGGAAACTTGTTATCCACCACATTCCCACATAGAGCAAAATATGGTGCTGCCTTTTGTTCAGCCATATTAAACTCTTCATGATTCCATGGTCTATAATGGTTGTGGGGTTTTCTTGGCAAAGATACTGGAGTGGTTTGCCATTTCCTTCTTAAGTACTTTAAGGCAAACTGAAGTTAAGTAACTTCCTGAAGATCACATAGCTAATAAGAGTCTGAGGCCAGATTGGAACGTGGATCTTCCTGACTATAGACCATTGTTCTATCGGATTAACCACCTATCTACCTCCTATGAAGCTGCCTACCTCTTTCCTTTTAGCCTTGTTAGAGCTAGCTCTAGCCTTGAGGGAAAGAATAGATAACTTTAGCCTGAAATACATTTCCTTTTCATTTGAACTTCATGGACTCCCTCTTTTCCTTCAAGATTCAGTGCAATTCCCATTTTCTCTGTGAATTCCTTTCTGATTCTCTCAGTTGCTAGTATCTTCCATCTCAAAAGACCTTTCTTTTTAATCTTTATTTTAATGTGTATACATTCTTGTGCATGTACATATGTTTATATATTTTGTTTATATATAACAAATATAAAAAGAATAAATTAAAATAAGTTATATCTGTCTCTACTTATTTATGTAGAGTCTCAATGGAGAGTGTCCCCATTATAATATAAATTCCATGCCACCTAAGGATTGTTTGATTTCTTTGTATTTTTACAAATATATATTTGTATCTTTTTATATTCATTTTATTAATCTGCAGTTCTAGCTCTTAGAAAATTGCCTAGGACAAAAAAGACACTTAATAGATGCTTACTGATTCAATCAAGAATATATCATTTTTTACAAGATTTTAGCCAAAGTGTTCAGTAACAGAAATTTTGTAAATTGCAATTGGTTAAAACTTTGTACTTTTGTGTTAGGCTGTATGTTTCAGGAGAGAAGATTCGATGTCTGTGTGCTTCTTTGTCGGTTGGGCATCTTCTTTTCATATATAAAGAAAACAGAAATGATCTTCCATGAAGATTTTTGTTTTTAGTGACTTTCATTACTTTACAAGGGGGCTCCTGTTGATTTGCCTACCCTCTCTCCCCTTTGCTTAGTCTCTTTGGCCTCATTAAGTGAATGATCCAATAAAA
This sequence comes from Monodelphis domestica, assembly GCF_027887165.1. Lineage (NCBI taxonomy): Eukaryota > Metazoa > Chordata > Mammalia > Didelphimorphia > Didelphidae > Monodelphis > Monodelphis domestica. The sequence goes on from NC_077230.1 coordinate 205,508,798, forward strand.
TTATTTTATGCAGTATCTAGCATAAAACCAGTTTTAATTATATGTCCTCTAATGTTTTTTAAGAAATGCCAACCATTCCTAAAGCATAATTTTTGAAATAATGGATTCCAAACCAGGTATACCTTTTCATGTGATTAATATGTTCCTAAAACTTGAATATATATATGCACTTTTTTTCCCCTGGCAATTTGGCTTAGTTTGAATGTAAGAGGGGAGTTTGTAATTGAAAGGAGTATTGCAGTAAATCTTTGCAGTAAAGGGAAGAATCTCATTATAATATTATAAGCCCCTCAAGAGAAAAGATCATATATCTTCTCGGTATTCCCATTAGTACAGGATACTTATACATTTTCAGTATGTAATAAATGTTGCTTGATGATGAAAATTTGGTTACTTTTATTAGAAAAACTGTAGTCAGGAATTTAGGTAGAAGCAAAATAGGTCTCTGGCCATCCTGAATAGATGCCACAAGTACATGACCTTTATTCATAGGCAACATTCTTATTCCTTCACCATTAACGTATAAAAGAAATAGTCTCACAAAGTCTTAGTGCATTTTTAAAATTAAATTTTATTTTCAAAGATCAGCTTTCTCTCCTCTTCCTCCACCATTTTCTTCCTCTTTTATTCACTGAAAAGTAATAAATAAACAAAACCCTTGTTAAAAACATTTATAGTTAAGCAAAAATTTCTCATTGGCCATGTCTGAAAAAAAGGTAGTCTCACTTTTCATTCTCATTCTATTACAGATGGACTGCTTATTTTCATTTTTTTTTTTTAAAGAAACCCTTACCTTCTGTCTTAGAGCCAATACTGTGTATTGGCTCCAAGGCAGAAGAGTGGTAAGGGCTAGGCAATGGGGGTCAAGTGACTTGCCCAGGGTCACACAGCTAGGAAGTGGCTGAGCCAGATTTGAACCTCAGACCTCCCATCTCTAGGCCTGGCTCTCAATCCACTGAGCTACCCAGCTGCCCCCAGGACTGTTTATTTTCTAATAAGTCCTCAGTAACTGTCATTGGTTATATTGATTAGAATTCCCAAGTTTTCTACATACATTAATTCTCTCTCTCTCTCTCTCTCTCTCTCTCTCTCTCTCTCTCTCTCTCTCTCTCTCTCTCTCTCTCTCTCTCTCTCTCTCTCTCTCTCTCTCTCTCTCTCTCTCTGTTTCATTCCAACATCTCTCTATCAGGAAGTAGGTAGCATGTGTCATCATGAGTGCTCTGGAGCATGGCTGGTCATCATGCTGATAAGTTTAGCATCGTTGTATTCCATTATATTTTCATACCATAACTTGTTCACTCATTCCCCAATTTATGGGTACCTCCTTAGGTTCTCCTTTGCCACTTCAAAAATAGCTATAAATACTTTTTGTATCTTACTAGAATTTTTTTAAATTTAGGATTAATCTCCCTTTTTATCTATCTTCCCACAAGTTCCCTTACCCCTTTCTTCCCTTTCCTTCCAATTTCACTATTGAGTGGAGTATATTTCTGTTATCATGTATCATGTATCTCATGTATCTAGTGTCAACTCCTTTCTCCCCAACTCCTCCTTGTTCTTATAGATGTTTATTTGTGCAACCTCATTATGTAAGATAATTTCCCCTAGCCTTTCCCTTCTCCTGAGTGTATTCCTCTTACTCTTTCTTTCCATTCTTTTCTTAAGCTCATTAAGGCATAACAGAGCCTCTCCCAGACCTTGTCTAACTGGACTACTTCTATGGACCCTGATGATACTAGGGATCAGAGGGGACACATGTATCATCTCCCCTATTTCAATGTAAGCAGTTTATCCTTATTAAATCTTTTGTCATTGCTCATTTATGTTTATCTTTTTGTGTTTCTCTTCACTTCTTCTGTTTATGTATTCCAATGTTTCTCTAAAGCCCCAGTCTTTACAACAGGAATGCTTATATATCTTCTGTTTCAATAAAGCTATCCTCCCCTTTTCCTCCCTTCTCTCCCGCCCTGTAGCATTAATACAGAGTTTTACTGGGTGAGTTATTCTTGGCTATAATAATAAATTCTTACATTCTAGAATATTATAGTCCAAGTTCTCTCCTTTAAGTGGAGGCAGATAAGTCATATATGATTCTGATTGTGACTCTTTAGTACTTGAATTCTCCCCCAACTCACTCTGCCCCAGCTGCTCGCAGTACTTTTTCCTTGATTTGGAAGCCCTGGATGTTTGGAAGCCAGTATGTTTCTTAGAGTTTTTATGTTGTATTTTTTTCAGAAGGTGACCCATAGATTTTTTTCTACTGTTACTTTACCCTCTGACTCTGAGAGAACTAGGGAACCTTCTTTTAAGATTACTTGAACCTGATGTCTAGGTTCCTTTTTGGTCATGATATATAGTCCAATTATTAAAATTTGTTTCCCTTGATCTGTCTTCCAACTCAGCATTTTTTTTTTGCTTTAAGATACCTTATATTTTTCCCATTTTTTCAGCCTTTTGGCTTTGTTTTTATATTTCTTATTACCTCATAGACTTATTAAATTTTTATTTAGTTCTTTCTAATTTTCAGGGAATTTTTTGTTAGGGTAAGATTTTATACCTCTTTTCCTGTTTGAATTCCTTTTCCAATTCTTTCTTTCATAGCTCTTGTTTCTTTTCCAATTTTGTTTCACGTGTTCTCATTCCATTTGGGGAAAACAACAACAACAACAACAAAAACCCAAACACTTCCTTTTTCTTAGTTTTATTTTTTTTAATTCCTGCTTTTTTTCTTCCAGGAATTCTAATTGAGTTTGTGTCCAAGCTTTGTTTTTCTCTGAGACATTACTTTTAGGTCTTTTGGAGTCACTCATTTTTAAGCTATCAAAAGATAAAACTAGAGGGCAGCTGGGTAGCTCAGTGGATTGAGAGCCAGGCCTAGAGAAGGGAGGTCCTAGGTTCAAATCTGACCTCAGACACTTCCCAGCTGTGTGACCCTGGGCAAGTCACTTGACCCCCATTGCTTAGCCCTTACCACTCTTCTGCCTTGGAGCCAATACACAGTATTGACTCCCAGATGGAAGGTAAGGGTTTAGGAAAAAAAAAAAGATAAAACTACACTAAAACTTTTGTAACAGCCTACATAATATGAGGAGTACATTCTACAATGTATTTTGTGCATAAAAATTTTCATACAAATTAATATAAGTTTTTCTTAAAATGGAGCTTATCTGAAGTAGAATTTATCTTTATAATAGGCAAACCATCACTTTTTAAAATTGTAATAAAATAGGGCTTAGCACAGTGCCCGAGGCATAATGGGCACCTAAATTCTCATTTACTGACTTGAAGTAGTTTTACTTTTTTCATGTATGTGTCTTTTTTGCTGTTGTATCTTTTCTTCTCTAGGAAACACAGTATGTTTATGATATCCAAATCTAAACCATTAGCACCAATTCCAAATTATTTTCCCATCATTATCTATTCTTTATTAAGGACACATTTTTGCTGTTAAGTAATTTCTGGCATGTCAAAGTCTTCATGACCCCATTTTTAATTTACTTGGTAAAGCTAACAGAGTGGTTTGCCATTTCCTTCTCCAGCTCATTTTACAGTTGAGGAAACTGTGGCAAGCAGGTTAAGTGACTTGCTTAGGTTTACGCAATCAGTAAATATCTAAGACCATGTTCAAATTCGGGAAGATGAGTCTTCCTGACTTTAGGCTTGGAACTCTACCCACTCTGCCACATATAGCTGCCTATAACTTTGCCTGAGATTATATTCTATATTCTTCCCTAATAGTCCCCTATCTCTACATCTTGAAGAAAGATGGAGAAGGCTTATGTATTTTATTATCACAAGGATATTTAATTTTAAAAAAGTACTGTTTGATCTTTTTAAAAAAGTGGTATTTATTTTTTATTGTTATTCATACTTTCTGTTAGTTCTGGTTATTTGTTCATGCAAAATTTCCATTTTGAAAAAATATGTACAATAATTATTTGTATAGGAAAGCTATTTTTTAAATCTAGGTTTATTGCTCTTATCATTTTTGCCTTCCACCATAGAAATCAGATACTCCCTTCTATCCTAGGGCCAATGACTAGGAAGCGGGTAGAGATTAGATTCATTGGAAAGATTGGTATATGGTCATTCCAGGAGCTAATAGATTCAGAAAACCAGAGTCTAGGTTTAGGTGGAATAGTCTTCATGTTCACAGAGAATTGCTGTGGCTAAAGAGTGTGTTATACTCTGGCCAATCTGGGGACCAATCAATCAAGGAATATTGTTAAAAATACTATGTGCTTGGATATTTTATAGGTGTTGTGGATACAAGTACAAAAATGAAACTCCATACTCACAATGAACTAACTGTCAAATGCTGGTGAGCCCATCACCAAACTCTTACTCAGAACCTTTCTAGCTTCATAACATTTTGGGCTTTTTTGGTATAACCTTTGGGAATCTAGAGTTATCTTCAATCTATACTGAGGTATCAGAGTAGGACTTTTGTGGAGCCAGGAAGATCTGAGTTCAAATCTAGCCTCAGATACTAACTGCAGGACTCTGGGCAAGTCAATGAGTTTCTGTTTGCTTCAGTTCCTCATCTATAAAAAGGGAGATAACAATAGCATCTTCTTCCCAGGATTGTTGTGAGAAAGTAGTGTTTATCACATTTCTCCATGATCAAATGTGAACTTGAGGAAAGGACTGTTTCATTTAATATACACCGAGTATTTATTGATTATATATAATAAATATATAAATATTTATAAATATATAATATAATATATAATATAAATATATATATATATAAATAAATATTTATTGATTGATGGGGAAACTGTTTAAAGTATGCCTCCTTCTTTGATCACTAGCTTCTTGGTGGTCCTTAGTTTCAGGAAGTGTGGTAGTAACCCCTGAGTCCTATGTCAGAGAAACCTAGAATACCAGAGCTTTTAGTGGGTAGAATGATGGATAGCTTGGCATTCATTTGTAGCAGGAGGAATGTTAACTGCCCAGATACCCCAGGGATTTTTCTAATTGACCACTTTGGCATTTGGCAAACCAAACAATCTTATTATATAGCAAAAATTTCTCTGCTTAGAAATGATTTGTTTAAATATGTAAAATGGTTAAATTGATGGCTTTATAAGTTTACATACCATGACACATACCATTGATTCTAAAACAGCAAGCCCTTACTGAAGAAATAAACATTCAGATTAAATTGTACAGTGTTTTGTTGATAGTTCAAGACTGTTATTTTTCAATAACATGAAAAATAACTGTAGCAAAGTCAAGTGTTACTTAATAAAACATTACTGTCATTTTTGGAATGCTAGATGAAAGTATTTTTCAAAAAATAATTGCTGAGGTTAAATCTTTTCATGTGAAAACTAAGAAAATGGACATTTAGAGAATAAAAACAATGCTGGTCACATTATAAACTTCAGAATAAAGGTCAAAATTAATTTTCTGTTTTTTACTTTTTAAAATAAGTGTCAGATGTTTAACATTTGCACACGCTTATTAAAATCTTTAAAGACGTGTTAAGCTTCTTGACCCAAGTTTCAAGATGGGTGGTATTGTTTCCAACATTATTGCTGGTAGCTCCTCTAATTTTCTGCTCTGAGAACCCATGGGAAGGCATCAAAAGCAATGCATTTGAAGCAAAATTAACTGTAGCTGGGCCTACCACGATGGAAAGACTTTGAATACGGGGTCTTGTGCTGAACTGCATGCTTTTGGTCTGCGGATCAACTAAGTTCAGACACAGGCTCAGCCTTCTTCACTGCTCTAAAAGATGAAAAAAGTTCCAGACCCAGAGACTTCCCATTTATCATGTATGTCACAAATTTACCTTGTGAAAATCTTTAGGATTAAAGACTTATTGAAGATGTCATACAATGGGATAAAGCCAGCAAAATCCCTAAACGATCTGCATCAGTATTTAAAGGAAGCAAATTAAAAAAAATACTTTTCAGTGAAACCTTGCAAATTAATAAAATTCTAGTGTAGCAAAAGATTCTAGAAACTGTCTTTTCTGATTCTGTTATTTGGTAGACGAGACTGAGGTCTTGCGATACATATACTGTAAATTAGTGGGAGTAGAATCTCTGATTTCAGAGCCCTTTATATCATAATTTATCTAACTAGTACTCTTATAGAGGTATCCTATGACACATGATAGCATGGAATATTGAGAAAATTATTAGACCTAGACTCAGAAGATTGAGGAAATTACTAGTGATATCAAGCTGTCCTTTATCAATCTCTCCCAAGTTCAATTGTCTCATTTGTAAAATGGGAATTTTGTTCGTATATCATATAATTTCTGAAAAAAATATTTGTGGCACCTATCTCACAAGATTGTTGTAAGGAAAATGTTTTTAAAGCATGAATTGCTATATAAATGTGTGATTACTTAACATTATTAATAATGAAATTTATTTTGACCATATATTGCCCAATTAAATAAGTTACTTTCCTTTCCAGAGGAAGGAGAAATATATCTTGCTTTTTATCTGTGCTTTCACTTCTAGATTGCCTTCTAGTTGAGTGATGATATGCTTTTGTTAAGTTAGCAGTGGGGAATGAAAAGAAAAATCCTATATTGCTGTGGTTTTAATTTGCTTGTTTGTTAATAAAAGTAATGAAGATTGGTCAGAAAGCCATTGATGATCATTCATGGTAATTGCTCAAACTACATTTGAAAGAACAGAACATGTTCTCAGGTAAACATTACTTAACTTTCCTCATGTCCTTGTTGGTACAACTGTCCTTCCTCCAGCTCTTCATGATATTAAAAATGAGAATTGGTTATCAAGAAAACAAAGTACAGATTTCAATAGCAATTATACAGATGGGTAACCTGCCCTTCCTAAGAGAGGGAAAGGTGATCTTGCATGGTTGAACACCTTAAAATATCTAAGTTTTCAGATAAATAATTCTATGTTCTCCAAAGTTTAGGGCAGATCATTAGTCAAGATGAAATTTCATCATGAAGAATAGAGGAGCAAGAGTATTAAAGTTATATTGCCAAAGCAGATGAAAACTGACATTTATCTAGCACTTTCCAGTTGCAGAGTCCTTTATAGAAATTGATTTGATCCTTCACTACTGTGATGTAGATAATGAAGGTATTATTATTTGTGTAATTATTACCTGCATTTTACAAATGAGAAAACTTTTACTCAGAGATATTAGGTGACTTATCTAAGGTCAAATATTGATTAAGTGTCAAAATTAGAATTCAGACTTATATCTTCTAAATTTCCACTCTACTATTCTTGTATCTATACTTGCGTGTAATATGTATGCATGTGTGTGTGCATGTTTATGTCTGTGTATGTGAGTGTGTGAATATTCACTGCTAGCCAAGAGATTGATGAGAGCCAAGTCATATTCTCATCCTAGTGGTTATGCTTTCTACTCAGTTCCAGAGGATACTTTGGGGGAAAGCTAAATCCTTTGTATCTTTTAGAGAAATAAGAACTCAATTCCCTAGTTCTTACCCTTATGTGAATAGCAACTGTATTGTTATTTTACACCAGAAATGACTGAAAGACAGGCATATTATTATTACCTTATTATTGGGGCTGTGAATGGGTTTGACCATTCTAAAAAGAAATGTGGAATTATGCGAATGAAGTGATTAAAATAATCATACCCTTTGACCCAGAGATTCCACTGCTTGGTGATATTTTAAGACAGGCTATGATAATATACCACCGTATTTATATGATCATTTTTATATTAGCAAAGAACAAGGGGAAGGTCAAGTAAATTTTGATATTTAAATGTAACCAAACATTATTGTGCTATAAAAAATAAAAATGTGATACATATATAGGAAGAAATACATGAACTGATACAAAATGAAGTTAGTAGAACCAAAACAACTATATATAATGGCTAAAACAATGAAAATATAAAGAACAAGAACAAAACAATGAAGTCTCAATACTTTCAAGTTATAGTGATCAAATTTGGTCCCAAATGAAAGATATGAACAAGTATCTCTCTCATTTCTTTGCAGAATTATGAGCCTCGGGGTGTGGAACAATGAACATAAAATCAGACTTTTTTGATATGCTATTTAGTTTTACTGAACTTGTTTTCTTTTTCTCTTGTTTTTATCCATTGATATAAATGATGGCTTTCTGGGAGGACTTAAGAGAAACAGAGGTGATAAAATAACATTTTGTTGTTATATTTTGTTTTTATATTTACTTGTCATTTGGAATTATATTACTACTGATTATTAGTGGTATATATAATTATAGTTTTTATTGACAAAGTCTTTGAGGTTTTGGTCTTCAAAGGATACTCCTTTAAAATAATCAATGGATGCTTTTAAGATATTTGATTGAGAGTTAATGCCCTTAAGTTTTTGTGTATTTTTTCTAACTTTTTTGAAATGATCATTGATATATTTTATAAGTAATTTCTATTTTTTCCTGCTTGGATGTTTGGAGGTCTTTATTTACCTTTGTGATCATGGAATTCAGCAGTTATATGATTTGGAAAATTATAATCAGGTTTCTTTCATGAAAAGGTCTCATCTGTTTTCTCTATTGTAATTCAGTTATTTCAGACCTGTTGGACCCTTCATAACCCCATATTAGGATTTTCTTGATAAAGATACTTAAGTGGTTATCATTTCCTTCTCTAGTAAGCCCTTATTTTTCAAATGAAGAACTGTGGCAAATAGGATTAAATGATTTGCCCAGGGTCACACAGCTAATACATGGCCCATGCCAGATTTTATTTTGTGAAGATTAATCTCCCTGATTTCAAGCCAAGTATGATATCCACTGTGCCATCTAACTCTCTGTTTTTTGTACTTACTACCATGTAACTCAATAACTTTAGAGATCATTTAGTCATAGGTTCAGAGGATCATAGATTTAGATATTCAGGGGATCTCGGAGAGCTCTAGAGGAAAGAATGAGAAGAATAAATAGTTTAGAATAAGAAGTATAAAAACTTATTTAAATAAAAGAATTATTGACAATTAGATTGGACTATTCAACTCATTAGACAAACAAAATAAAAATATAGAAAAAAAATTTAAAATGTAAGCTATAGCCTTTCAAAAACAAGTGACCTGGAAAATAAGTCAAAGAGATAATCTGAGAACTATTGAACTATTTGAAAATGTTAACCATTAAAAATTTTTAAAGCCTTTATATATTTTAAGAAATTATGAATGTAAAGGTTTTGTTCAGACTTATCAGAAGCAGAAGATAATATTAAATTAGAAAGAATATATCAGTTACTATCTAAAAGAAGTCCCAAAATCCAACTAAATATCAAAAGTAATTCTAAAATCAAAGAAGAAATTATCAAAGATAAAGGCAAAATTTAAAAAAAATAACTCTAAGTGAATTAAGAAAGCCTTTGTGTTTTTTGGAGGCAGCAATAATTAAATAAATAAAATCATTGCTAGTTTCATTGAAGAGGAGAAGAAAATTCAAATTGTCAGCATCAGAAACTGAAAAAGGAGAAATCACAGTAATTAAAAAAAACATTATTAGAAACCCCTTTGTTCAATTATGTACCAACACACTGATAATTTAAATGAAGTGGATGAGTAAGGACAAAAATATAAAATGCTCAGATTAACAAAAGAAGAAACAGTGTTACAATAACCCAACTTCAGAAAACAAACAAACATTAAACTAGTCATAAATGAACTAAAGAAAAACATTCCAAGCACCAAACAGATTTATAATCAAATTCTATCAAATGTTCAAGGAACTTTTAATTCTAAACTTACACAAATTTAAAAAATATAGGAAAAGAACAGGTTTAATAAAATTCTTTTTTTTAATAACAAAAACAATAAAAATAACATGGTTGCTCAAAAAGATATAGAAAAACTTTTGACAAAATAAAATATATGCTAAAACAAGAAAAACAAAAGAATAAATTAGTTTTTCTTTCTTAGAACCATTAAGAATATCTGTAAGTGCTAGCATTATATGCAATAAATTATAGACCTTTAAATTACCATCAGGGTTGTACAGCAAAGATGGCCATTAACCATTATAGCAATAAGACAAGAAAAAAGAAGCTAAAGGAATAAAAATAAGCCAAGAGGAAACAAAATGATCACTTTATTATCAGAAGATATGATAGTTCACATACAGAATTAAATTAAACTAAAATTAATTGAAACTTTTAATAACATTAGCATATTATCAGGATATAAGTTATACATACTTGTGTGCCAACTAGATTATAAGAGAAGGTAGGACCTAAAGACACATGTCTGCTATTTAAGCTCTCTTTTCAATTCTTGTCTTCTTCATAGTTTGAAGTCTAAGTTGACAGTAGCAGCGTCTCCTCTTGTCTCCTGCTTTTTCCTCCCTTTATTTAGGAACTTAGGCAGGATTTTGATGGAACCAGGTTGAATTGGCTTATGCAGGTTGATTGTAAAATTTTTATTTTGGAACATTTATATTTCCAAATTCAACAAATGCTACAAATCAGGGCTTGATTTATTGTTCTATTTATTGTCTAAACTTAATAAGCTGATGGAGAAAATGTTAGTAATGCAAATGAAGATTAAAATATGTTATTGGTATTTCCCCTCCCTTACTTTTTTTCTGGAGAGCTGATTGTTAAACATTTACCAGCAAACTTGAATTTGGGGATTTATTTGACTATATTTCAAGGTAAGCCTATCTTAGCTCAGAAGGCTTTATATTACACACACACACACACATTTTTTCCCTCTTGCCTACTGCAACCCTTCTTTGTGTGTTTAAATTTACCATTATGAATTATATCTTTAATTCATAGAAATTGGTTTTGTAGATTCAAGTTTTTTCTTAGCTAGAAAGTTTTCTCTAATTCTAAGTACTCATCTGCCTTTATTAACAGAGACTACTTGCAACAAAATATTATAATTAAGACATAGGGTTTTTTGTATAATATATGCAAAAATTATAAATGCCTTTTAACTTTTTAAATGATTGTATTCTATTTCACTGGTCTAGAACTTTTATTATTTCTATCCTATTTATACAAATAGACATTTGAACATTCACCTATGAAAATATACAGATAGATATTATGCATATGCATGTGTGCATGTATATATCTGTGTATACTTTTCACACTTTTCTCTTTTAACAAAATTAATTTTGCTATTTCATCCTACTATCTTACTCATCATCTTCTTTCCATTCACCAGATATTGCTAATGCAAATTTAGACTACTAGTTTTCTTAGCTGCCTATCCATTGTCAAAAATAAAGTCTTTATATCATAACATAACAAGTAAGCCCATCATTTTACCTCCCATGTTGCTCAGTTACTTTTTCTCTATTTCTTAACCATTGGCTATGCTCAGGGCTGGCCAACAGCCTCATCATTATTATATGGCGTCAATTCTAAGTGGAACCAGTGAAGAATAGGCCAGAGAGTAACATGAGTGCATCACTACTGCTAGACAATACAAAATGAATTCTCTATTGATTATTTGGCAGTATCTTTATTATGGTTTTGTCATGTCACCATAATATCTGGAGGAATTCTTGATGCAAGGAAGAATAATGTCTGATTAGAATTATTGCATGTTTCACCACATCCCTGACAAACTGTGTTCTCAGCTTTTACTGGAAGAATTACTGGGAAAGAAGGGAAAGGAATAAGTGTTTATTACATATTTACTATGTACCAGTCACTGTTCTAAACACTTTACAAATATTGTTTCATTCAATCCTCATAAAAACCCTGAGAGGAAGGTGCATTGTTATCTCCATTTTACCATTGAGGAAACTTAAGTTAAACAGGATGAGAGACTTGCCCAAGATCACAGAGCTAATAATGTCTGAGGTCAGATTTAAATGCAGGTCTTCCTGAGCCCAAGCCCACCACAATAACTACTGTGGGGCATGGCTCCTGGGTAAGTGACTGCCTCCCGAGACAGCCCATTCCATCTGTGAGTGGCTATAATTGTAAAGAAAGTTCTTTTTATTGCTGTTGTTGTTTTTGTGCTATGCAGTATGGGACAGGACAGGAGAGGGAGAATTATTGAAGAAATCCAGGAAAAACCAAGCTGAAGTTTCTCATAATTTCCAATAAGAGAATATGATGTTGTTAATGCAAAGGTCTATAAAGCAATTCCCACAGCTGTTCTCAGATTCTGGAGACTTGGAAATATGCTTTTAAATCCTGCTTTGGAAGAGTTGCAGAAGATTATCTCCAGAACATATTACTACTATGGTGTTGGCAGAATCAGTGGCAGAAGTTGCTACTGTTAAAAATGAGAAAGGAGCCTAAGTTGTCTTTTCTAATGGGTTTCCACTTTTTCTTCCTATTCAAATTCATAGAAAACCACTGTGTTTGATCTGATAAATCTAGTCATTCACAACTGCTTTTCTATTTTTAAGACTTTTCCTTTCCAAGTAGTTCTAAGCAATCTTCCAGTGAGTTTGAATCAGTCCTAAGTGAAATAGTTTGTTATATTCATAGCCAATAGATAGATAGAGCTCCAGGCCTGAAGTTTGAAAGACTCATCTTTTCTTGGGATCATATCTGGACTGAGACAATATTAATCTTGTCACCCTGGTGAAAGTCACTTATTGCTGTCTGTCTCACAACTTGTTAGGAGTAAATTTAGACATTTTGACTAACATATTATACTAATGGTCACCAGGGATTAATTCAATCCCAATAAAAATACTCAAGTCAGTTTGGGAATTTTATGGTGGTTTAATTAATATAGAGAAAAGGAATTAAGAAGAAGAGGGAGGAAAGGGTTATAAGATTTCTCAGGCCTAGCCTAAACCAAAGGGAGTTCAGAGAACTCAGGCACGAGGCCTCCTCAGAAGATAAAAAAACTATTTCTCAGCTTCGTAAGAGGATAGTGTTTTTGGAAGGTAGAGGAAGAAAAAAAGGAATCAGCCTAAACTCCAAGAGAGTTCAGGGAAGACACCTCACCTGACCCACACTATTGAGCTTCTCCCAGTCACTGCACCAGGGATGCTCATTGCCAAACTGGGACAAGAGCTGCAGGCACGTCAAGATGCCAAGACACCAAGCATGCTGCCAGAGCCACGTCTCCTCCAAAGACCCAGAGAGAGACCCAGAGCTCATTGCCTCTGCCGCCCAAAAGAGAACAGCAATAGGAAGTGATGCGAATATATAGACTTTTTTTTTACATCACTTCCTACATCTCACATGTACCAATGGTAGCTTAAGCTTGGCTTAGGACATCCCAGGGGGGATCTGTCAGTTGTTTCTTATTTGTCACTTGCTAGCACATGTCTGTCATAGGCCATCCTCCTCAACACTTAATCATTAAGTAGGGATGTAGACATTCCTATTTGTTAGGATTTTAAAAACTAAACAGGGTGTAGAAAATCTAAAATTCACAAACTCCACCGGCAATGAATGCATTAATGTCCCAATTTTGCCACATCCTCTCCAACATTTATTATTTTCCTTTGCTGTCATGTTAGCCAATCTGCTAGGTGTGAGGTGATACCTCAGAATTATTTTGATTTGCATCTCTATGATAAGAGATTTAGAACATTTTTTTTTCATGTGCTTATTAATAGTTTTGATTTCTTTATCTGAGAACTGCCTATTCACGTCTCTTGTCCATTTATCAATTGGGGAATGACGTGATGTTTTTGTACAATTGATTTAGATCTTTATAAATTTGAGTAAGTAGACTTTTGTCAGAGGCTTTTGTTATAAAGATTTCCCCCCCAATTTGTTCCTTCCCTTCTAATTTTGCTTGCATTTTGGTTTTGTTTGTAGAAAAACTTTTTTAATTTAATGTAATCAAAATTATTTATCTTACATTTTATAATTTTTTCTAATGTGTACTATTCTGTGTTCACCTAAATTATTTAGAGTTTTCTTCTTTATGTTCAAGTCATTCATCCATTCTAAGTTTATCTTGGGGGTAGGGTGTGAGATGTTGAACCAAACACAATCTGTCCCATATTGTCTTCCAATTTTCCAGGCAGTTTTTATCAAATAGTGGATTTTTGTCCCAAAAGCTGGTATCTTTGGGTTTATCATAGACCGTATTGCTGAGATCACTTATCCCAAATCTATTCCACTGATCCTCCTTTCTGACTCTTAGCCAGTAATATGTTGTTTTGATGACCACTGCTTTTATAGTATAGTTTGAGATCTGGTACTGCTAGGTCACCTTCTTTCACATTTTTTTTCATTATTTCCATGGATATTCTTGATCTTTTGTTCTTCCAAATGAACTTTGTTATGGTTTTTTCTAATTCAGTAAAAAAAGTTTTTTTGGTAGTTCGATAGATATGGCACTAAATAAGTAAATTAGTTTGGGTATAATTCTCATTTGTATTATGTTAGCTTGTCCTACCTATTAGCAAGTAATGTTTTTCCAATTATTTAGATCTTGTTTTAATTGTGTGGGGAGTGTTTTGTAGTTGTGTTCATATAGTTCCCGTGTTTGTCTTGGCAGAAAGGTTCCTGAATATTTTATATTGTCTAGGGTGATTTTAAAATGAGTTTCTCCTTCTAATTCTTGCTGCTGACATTTTTTGGAAATATAAAGAAATGCTGATGACTTATGTGGTTTTATTTTGTATCCTGCAACTTTCCTAAAGTTGTTGATTATTTCTACTAGCTTTTTAGTTGATTCTCTAGGATTATTTAAGTAGACCATCATATCATCTTCAAAGAGTGATTTTAATATCTTCAATTTCTTTTTCTTCTCTACTAGCTACTGCTAGTGTTTCTAACACATTGTTAAATAATAGAGTTGATAATGGGCATCCTTGTTTCACTCCTAATTTTATTGGGAAGGCTTCTAGTTTATCCCCATTGCAGATGATGTTTGATGATGGTTTTAGATATATACTGTTTCTTATTTTTAGGAAAGGACCTTCTATTCCTATACTTTCTATTGTTTTCAATAGAAAAGAGTGTTGTATTTTGTCAAAGGTTTTTTTTTCTGTGTCTATTGAGATAATCATGTGATTTTTGTTGGTTTGCTTGTTGGTATGGTCAATTATGTGGATGATTTTCCTAATATTGAACCATCCTTGCATTCTTGGTAAAAATTCCACCTGGTCATTTTAAGGATAATATTAGAAAATAAGTATTGTTTTATTTGTTTAGGGATATTTTATTTTATGACTTGCTATTTTATTTTTACATCATAATGAATAGCCCTCATGATCACTTGCTGGAGTCTTTTTGCTAGTTTTCTATTTAAGATTTTTGCATCTATGTTCATTAAGGAGGTTGGTCTATAGTTTTCTTTCTCTGTTTTTTGACCTGCCTGGCTTTGGAATCAGTACTATTTTTGTGTCATAAAAGGAATTTGGTAGAACTCCTTTGCTTATTCTGTCAAATAGTTGGTATAATATTGAGATTAGTTGTACTTTGAATGTTTGATAGAATTTATTTGTGAAATCATCTGGTCCTGGGGAATTTTTCTTAGGGAGTTCTTTGATTGCTTGTTCAATTTCTCTTTCTGATATGGGGTTATTTAGGTATTCTATTTATTTTTCTGTTAATCTAAGCAATTTATATTTTTGTAAATATTCATCCATATCACCTAGATCGCCATATTGCCATATAATTGGAATTGGGCATAATAGTTTTTAATGATTGCCTTAATTTCCTCTTCATTAGAGGTGAGGTCTTTTTTTTTCATCTTTGATACTGTTAATTTGGTTTTCTTCTTTCCTTGTTTTAATTAAATTGACCAGTACATGGTCTATTTTATTTGTTTTTAAAAAGCACCAGCTTCTAGTCTTATTTATTTAATTAATAGTTCTTTGACTTTTGATTTTATTAATTTCTTCTTTAATTTTTAGGATTTCTAATTTAGTTTTCATCTGAGGATTTTAAATTTGTTCATTTTCTAATTTTTTAATTTGAATGTCCAATTCATTAAATTCTGCCCTCCCTAATTTTTTAACATATGAACTCAAGGATATAAATTTTCCCCTCAGTACTGCTTTGACTGTATACCATAGATTTTGAAAGGATGTGTCATCATTGCCATTTTCTTCAATGAAATTATTAACTGTTTCTATGATTTCTTCTTTAAGTGATTTTGGAGAATTGTGTTACTTAATTTCCAATTAATTTTTGATTTGCCTCTCCATGTACCCTTACAAAATTAGGGTCACAATATTCATCAAAAAGGACCAACTGACAGAAGCAGGTTGGATGAAAAGTTGTAAACTGATGGATTATGAAAAGATTATCTCTTTTAAAATTATGTCTTTTTCTTGAGTCCAGTTGCCAGAATGAGTAACCATAATACGAATGATAATAATGGTCATCATCATCATCATCATCCTTAAAATTTTCAGAATGCTGCAAAACTTTGCAGCTCTTTCTGCATGATAGAATGCCTAGTTTGGGATTTCTGGAATCATAGAGATTCTTTTTGGTTTTATTGCTTCTTTGTTTATGTTGGAGTGCATTCACAAAGACTGGGGGAAATTAATGCACATGTCTTCTTTTAAGTCAGAACTTAAAAGGTTCATAAAAAGTGGGGCCTCAAACCCTAGGAAAGCTGACAGGAAAAAAAATAAGATTACTACATATTTTAGGAACCTTGAGTTTATAATAGAGTACATTTTTCAATTCAATTTGTAGCATTTGTATCACAGCTGAAAATCATTAAAGTTCAACAACAAGTCTTCCTTCTTTTGATTCCTGTCTATTCCCAGGCAAATAAGTTATTTCATTTTCTCCTATTAAATTGTTGAACAAGAAGCTTGGGTATATAATGTCCATGCCTCATGCAACCAATAGCCTATTTTTAGGGTAATGTCTGGACATAAACACATTTAAAATGTGAAAAGTATATCTGGCTTTATAATCTATGAACATGCATCATTTTTGAAAACTAGTCTTCAGTTGAAACTATCTATTGAATATCCTACCTGAAAAATACAGTATATTTCAGGTGAACAACATTCCACTTTTATTTCATCTTGCCAGGTTAATTTTTGAAAAAATATAAAAGCTATTCACCTTTTTCCAGCTACAATCTCTGTTTGCTTGAATTTTGAGGAATATTTAGCTGAATGAGCACATTTATATAATGTGAAAGGAATGAGTTTTGGCTGCGTGTTTGTCACATGAGGTTTGCATTAGCAAATACGAATGTGATTAAAAACAGCACAGGGAAGCATGACTCTAGATAGATTTCTCTTTTAAAGAAGATTTTGATTTGACCTCTAAGAGGAGAGAATTACTTTAAAGTAGCATGTATAACAGATTTTTTCACAATTACATAGTTCTTTTTGAAACCCAAGTAATATATGTGTATGTTTCTCTAGTCTAAGCTGTCAAGTTTGGATGATTTTATACAGTACTTAAAATGCTTTTATGCCTTTCAGACTCTATAGTAAAAGAAACAAGATAATTTTAGTTTTAGTTATTTGTTCAGGTATTTGTCCTAACATTTTTCTTTGAAGTTAAAAACTTAAGCTTTCTTGTCTCTCTGCTTTACAAAGAAATATATGCAAAAAGTTACATCTACTCTTACTCTATGTCCCACTTTTGAACTATAGTGCAATGTGAATGAAGATTGTTTACATATTCTGTTCTTCAGACTTTTATAGAATCTTTTAGTTTCAGTCATTAGTTGGATTTTCTTCTTGTAATTTATATACACTAGGTTAAAGTTCTAATCCCTGAACTTTATAAGTATATAAAGCCCTAATGATGATTGTCTCATGTTGGTAAATATGACTTCCTCTATTATAACAGTGGCTTCCTTCTTTTCAAAACAAAACTAGCATGACTCACACATTACTTCTTTTGCAAATCGTGTATCTTTTAGCCATGTGCTTACTATTAAATAATGCAATTCTCATCACCAGTATTTTTTAGTTGGCATTGCATACATCCATTTGTACTGACACCGAAAGATAAGAGGTCAGTTTGTAATCCTTTGGACATAATTCTTTTTCTTTGTGAGATTGTGAGCTCTTCTAAAGATTATGTTTTTGTTATTTCTTGCTGTATGTGATAAGAATAGTGAGTAATTTGAAAACATCTGTACAAGGGGAGCTGTGTGGTTCAATAGATTGACCTTAAACTAAGAAGACTTTTCACTTTTAGTTTAAATGCAACCATAGAGATTGTAACTAACAGTTTTATCATGGAAAAAAATAGGTAATTAGTGAATGGAATCAGGTCACATAATTGATAGCCTGTGTGTTAAGTTTTATTCAATATCAAGGATGCCAAGGAGACTGTACTCCTACTTAAAAACTGTCTGAAGTGATTCATGATGTGTTGTTCATGTTATTCTCATTTTCATAGCTTTTAGAGCTTGTGATATTTAATATACTACACTTTGTGAAGGGTGAAGGGTAAAGCGATTTCTCTCACTTTTACTCTCACTTTTTAATTTTAAAGAATGCTAAAACATTCATAAATCAAGCAAAAAATATAGTAAGGAATGCCAGGAGAAGATAAAAATATTCTGTTTTCTTGATTATCCATGCATCCATCATTTCATTCACATAGTTGGAAAGGTTGCCTATTTGCATAGTAAATAACCTGGAAATTTTTTGATTGTTAATTCTATACTTTATCTTATTCTCTTGTTAAATTATATCATTTAACCATTGAATTGTATTGGCTTAGAGATTATCTGTTTCAAACCCCAATCATTTTATAGGTAAGTGTAAACCTCAAAATTTCTCAGATTTATGAATGTTAGGGGTTTCCCCCATTGGGGAATCTTCTACTTAAAAAAATTCCCTAGCAGATGGTGAGAACTGTACTTGAGTGTGGGGGCTCCCTGCCTTGGGAATATCCCTACTCCACCCTACTTAGGACTGCTTTAGGACAGAGAGCTCCTTGAGAACAATGAAAAGTACTGATCCATGCTTATGGAAGGGACAGGAAGTTCTTTGAGTCATGACTGTTTTAGAATTGATACAATGGGATACTAAGTACCTATACAAGTGGGGCAACTTGTAAACTACTTTAACCTAAAAGGGTGATAACTTATTCAGAGGTTTTTCTTAATGAAATTTGTCGACACAGCAGCATTTTTTCCTGACTTACTAAAGAGATTAAAACTACTCAGCTGTGAATTCAAAATGGGCGGTCCTTTAGAAACATCTACAGTGATTGGTAGATGTAAGGACTTAGGGGAGGTGACAGAGGAGATTTTGCCCTTAAAAATAAGAGCTCAGAGAAGAGCAGGAACTCTTGATTTCTGACTCTCATTCTGGAGGAGAGCTCCTTGAGGAGCTCCTCTGAGGGGCTCTGTCCCTCTGGGATAGGAGCTCTGGAGGCTCTTGAGAGAGGCCCTTTGAAACAATCTCTAGCTGGAAGACTCTGAGGAAGGACACTGGCCTGGTGTTACTAGAATCCTTGTTTAGTCAGACTTTGTGGTGAGTGTTAAAAAAAAAAAAACTGACTGATTTCTCTTTTAAGACTCAAGTCTAGGCCATGTTGGCTTGAGGCCCTTCATACTTATTCCTTTCTTACTCTCTCTCTCTCTTTCTTTGATTACTCATTGTATTGTTAATTAAAATCTCTATAAAACCCAATTGACTTGGGCATTTGAATAATTGGGAATATTTCCCTGGCGATCACCTTATATTTGATTTTAAAACCCAAGACACTGTAGTGAAACATATTTCTGCAGTCAAATTTACTCACCCTCTCTTATATCTATCACAATTTATATCTTCCACTATTTTAATCACTATAGTTTAAGAACTCAACCATTTTAAATCTCACATAAGGGAATGAAAGCTCAGAGTTGTGAATTTACTCGTCCAAGGTAATACACGAGTATGTGCTAGAGAAATGATTCAAAGCTGTCTTTTGCAAATTTTTAAAGGAAACTAAGGGTCAGGTAATTAATATTAGTTTAATTCATGATAAAATACATATCAATAACAATATGTAGGCTCTAAGGATGAATTTTTTGCATGAAAAATTCTTGATTTGATAGTATTTTTTTAAATTTAAGACTTGATATATCATTATAGGAGTAAAAAAAGGAAAAACAATGGTAATAATAATTTTTTGAAATTTATATAGCACTTGATAGTTTGAAAGTGGATTTACATACTTTATCCCATTTGAGCTTTACAACAATTTCATAAAATTCCAGTTACTGCTATTTTCATTAGGGTACATTCCAATACTGTGTTCCTGGTCATCTGTTTGTTTGTTTGTTTGTTCTTTTCTTTCCATGCATTATTATTTGGTGATCTCATCATCTCTCTTAAGTTTTGTTATCATCTATATGTTGGTGAAAGTTGAGTGACTTGACTTATAGCTAGCTAGCACATATCAAGGATGGTATATTGGAGGTAGCTAGGTAGCTCAGTGGATTGAGAGCCCGGCCTAAAGACAAGAAGTCCTGGGTTTAAATATGACTTCAAATAATTCCTAGCTGTGTGATCCTGGGCAAAACTTAACCCCCATCATCTACCCCTTACCACTTTTTGGCCTTGGAATCAATGCACATTGATTCTAAAATGGAAGATAAGGGCTATTAAAAATAGTGATATATTAAAAATAATATTTGAGCCCATCTCTACTATTTCCTACTATCTCATATTTATTTTCTAGTGTTGAATAAATTGATTGCTTAAAAAAATCCAAAATTTAATATTGTATAATCAACAAGTTAGAGAGGTCTTGAGGATTGGAGAAAGAAATTAACTATTGATACCTATTATGGAGACAGAGATTATAGCTCAAATTCATAGGACAGTGAACTAAAAATAGCTTTTTAAAAAATAGCAGAGGAATACAGGAAATGGCCAAAAACTCAAAAAGAGTTTTTGGAACAACTTAAAAAAAGTCTCAAAAATCAAATCAGAGAGGTTGAGGAAAGGTGTGTTATTTTGGAACTAGGAGGGCAAGGGGAGAGCATAAGGGAGGATTTTTTTGGAAGGGATGTGAATTAGAGTGGTATTGTTCAAAGGAACCCTGACATCTGAGGAGGGATGTAGCAGAAAGAAAGAAAGAGGGGGACAGACAGGTAGGAGAAAGACAGTACATGGAAATGAATAACTAGTAATTATGACATTGAGTATAATGGGATGAATTCATCCATGGGAAGAAAAAGGATAGCAGGATAAAAAAAAAAAACAGGACTTGGCAATCTGTGGTTTACAATAAACATACTGAAAATGGGAGACAACCCTAGAGTGAAGGTGAGGGGATGGAGCAAAATGTACTATGTCTTAGGTCATCCAGAGAAGGTAGTAGTAGTTATAATCTCTGACAGAGTTGAGTCTAAAATGGATATAATTGTATTAAATTTATTTGTGGTTGGACTGAAATATTTAATAGGTGGTCACCAGGGATTTAATCTAAATCTCAAAATGAATTGATAATGTAAAATGGAATTTATGGTAGTTTATTTACAATAGAGTCTAAGATATTAAAGAAGTGAGAAAAGGGGAGAGAAGAGGAGAAGATGACAGAGGGAGAGACAGGTTGAAATTCTAAGGTCCTAATCAGGGAAAGAGTCTCAAGAGGATGGGCCTTTCTCAGAGGTTCACACCTCCAGAAAGGCAGGGAAACTAAGTCAGCCTTTACACTCACCATGGTGACCATCTAAAAGGAAAGCAGTCTGAGGTCTCCTACATGACCTCCTCCAGGCTGGAGTTCCACAGCCACTTGTCTTCACTCCAAGTCTGTATGTCTGTCTTCCAGTCTCTCCTCCAAATGACTCTTCTTCACTCCAAGCTTGAGAGACTGATCCTCCAGTCCAACTCTGAGTCAGAGTTCTTCAATCTCTATATCTCATGTGCCTCTGTTTCCTCTATTTAAGGATCTTTTTCTCTTGTGTCACCTCCCCTAAATGTTACATCTACCAATCATAGCAGATGCCCTCTACAGGACTGAACACTCTTTAGTTCACATCTTTTTTGGTTAGATTACACCTTTTTTTGGTTATGTCACACCTTTTGTAGTTAGTTCACACCTTTAGTAGTTAGTTTACACCTTTATTAGTTAGTTACTTTTTTATAGCTTAAAATGGGTAGAGCTACTTCAAATACCCAGTTAATACTTTGGAGATTAAAATCTAAAAATAGATAGGGGATTACAATTCAATCTTCCAAATAAAGGAAGAGCTAAGTACCTTCATTGTTACAATCAGGGGAGAGCCAAATCCAATCTTCACAATTGAAAGGTATGAACAACATTATTATATTATTATATTATTATATATTATGCCACCTGGAGTTACTATGTGAAGCATTATCGATACTGGACCTGCATACATCAAGTATTATATGGCACCCAGATTTTTAAAGGAAAAACAAAATGAGATACAGATGGAAATAGGAAACAAAATAATAATAATGGGGAATTTTAATTTCCCCCCTCAAAAGTAGATAAATTTAACCAAAAAATAAGTAAAGAAAGAAGTTAAGGAGATGAATAGACCCCAAGATAAGTTAAATATGTTATATATTTAGAGAGCCCCCACATCTCTGCATGAGGTTAATAGTAAGTAGATCTAAGCCTGAGCACATGCATAATCCAAACATAATTTCTGGTAGGGCAATAATGTTTTAGACAGCATAACTATTCTTCAAAAGTCTTATTTTAGCACTCATCATATCATGGAGGTAATCCTACCTCCCTGAAGGGTTGTAGCACTGGAACAAAAGTTCCACTGGGTTTTACCAAGTTTGAAAGAATGGTTTTGGAAAGAGTGTGCTCTTGTCAACAGATTATGTCTGTTGCTAAAACCAATCTAACTAAATGTAGTCCTGGTAATGTATGTTAACAGAGAACCAGATGGGCTAAAGTAATCAGATTAAATACTAAAAGGAACATGGAGAAACAAGCTTAATAATTTATTGCTAGAGCATCTGTGAATTTTTTTTAAGAAAAAAAAAGATGGAAATATACATTAAAATCTGTTAAGGTGCTCAAATTCATTTACCTAGAGATACAATTACTAGGCTTAGACCCTATGGGCAATATTGAGAGAATAAAAAAGCTATGTATGTATGAAAATATTCATGGAAACTTTGTTATGACCAA
The DNA here is from genome assembly GCF_027887165.1 of Monodelphis domestica. Lineage (NCBI taxonomy): Eukaryota > Metazoa > Chordata > Mammalia > Didelphimorphia > Didelphidae > Monodelphis > Monodelphis domestica. Next base: position 205,531,760 of record NC_077230.1, read on the forward strand.
ATAACAATGGATAGGAATAAATGGCTGAATAGATTGTGATGTTTGAATGTAGTATATTAGAAATGACAAATATTAGAAACAAGAAAGGGAAAATGAAGGAAGAGAAAAAGAGAAAAAGAATAATATGTGCTATGATTAAATTTAAAAAATAAGATACAAAATCAAGAGAAAAAAAGTGTCCAAGTAAACAAATTTAAAGAGAACTTAAAAGCAGAGGATGTTCGTATATATATATATATATATATATATATATATATATATATATATATATATATAAACAAATTATAGATAATATGGAGTTTGTAGCTTTGTACTTTTTTAATCATTTAATTCATATTGGTTTTTTTTTTGTTGGTGGTACTGACTAAGAATGTAATAAAAATAAATTAAAAATACATATACATATATATATATGTCTCTATAATGGATATACATATGTGTGTGATTATCAAATCACCTATAAGAGGAATGTAAATCAAAGCAATCCTAAAGTTTTACTCCATACCTTGAAAAATTTCAAGATAAAAAAGATAATACTCAATGGTGTGTGTGTGTGTATATATGTGTGTGTGTGTGTGTGTGTGTGTGTGTGTGTGTGTGTGTGTGTGTGTGTGTGTGTGTGTCCTGGGAAGAGCTACGTCTGCTGTGGCCTCAGCTCCAAGATCTCAGCTGAGGATTGAAGGGGTAGACACCAAGGAGTCTACAGGTATAGATTTGGGAAAATAAAAATACTAGTGAAATGTTGGTGGAGCTGTTAATCATTGCAATCACTTCGGAATGTAATTTGAAATTATGCAGTAAAATGATGATATGTCCATATTCTTTGGCCCAGAAATTTCACTACTAGACTTATATGTGAGAGAGACCCTTGCTAAGAAGAAAATATTTATAATACTCCTTTTTATAGTAGCAAAGTATTATAAACATATTAGATATCCATTAACTAGGGAATCCCTACACAAATTTTGGAACATGAACACAATGAAAGTATTACTTGTATTCTAAGAAATTACAAATATGAAAATATTTATATGAACAGGTACAGAATGAAGTAAGCTGAGACAAGATCTACAAGACTGCAAAAAAACAAGTATAACTCTAAATAAGAGTTTTGCTATTTTTCTTTAAAAATATTATTTGCATATAAGGTAGTTCTCTTGTAGGAGAAAAAAGAGGTATACTGGGAGAATTTGGGGGAATAGTAATAATTTTTTAATAAAAATTAATGATAAAAACATACCTTGAAAGAAAAAAGATTATCAAAGGATCTTGGAATAAGAATTGTCTAAATGAAGCATTGTCAAATAATTAATTCGATTACATGGGCCCCTGTGAATAGGACCCATAGGAAAAATGAATTATAATTGTGTCTTTAAGAGAGAGGGAGATTTGAGGTACATATGGTCTAGAGTATCTAATTTCACATGTCCATTTGAAATTCTACTTATTCTTCAATATAAATCTCAGGTACTACCTCTTCCATTGTCTTTAGTGATTATTCTACATACAACTGTAATTTTATTCCTCTTCTTTAAAACTTCATGTTGCCTTTCTTGTACCAGTTAGGGCAATTTTCATCATCCTTATCCTATATTTATATCCTATAAATATATATACATATATAAATTATCTTATAATTATATATTAATATATAATATAATAAAAATATAATGCAATAAAAATGAACTGTGGTACAGTTATTTGGGGCGTTTTTCTTACTAAATTTCAAGCTAATTTAGGTCAGAAATTTTAGCATCATGGGATCATACATCTATAATTGGAAGGGATCTTGGAGACCAAGTTTCTTACCCTTGTACTTTGTCCATTGTATCTAGTGGTGCTCAATAAATGCTTGCTAATTCAAATTGATTTTAAAGAAGAACTTGCTAATCAATAGAAATACCCAGTAATGAATATGTGGTCCCAAGAGGAGTGATCAGCATTATGCTCAGTATTGAGGGAAATATACATATAGTTAAAATATGGGCCAGGCCTTCTCAAAGACTCTAATTACACAGGATACTCTAGAGCACCTTGGGTTCTGTGATTCTATTATATAATTTATCCATTTTGAAGAATTATGTAGAGTTTTCTACATGTCAAGAAGGATGCTTATTAAAGAAGGTAGATTATGGGATTTGGAGTCTTCTAGAACCAGGTTCAAATCCCATCTTTCTAGCTGTGTGATCCTAAGTAAGTCACTAAATATCCATGTGCTTTTGGCAAAGCTCTATGATATATCTTTTGTCTTATAGAGAGATTAGAGTTTTATATGTAGAGATTTCTATGTGAATGAAATCACACATTTTCCTCCTAATCCATATACTGCTGTTTCATACAAGATTGAGTTTTTCATTGATGATATGACATGATTAGAAAGCACTTGCTTCTCCTTGGTTAGACGTTTGTCTATGAGGAAGGTCCAAGTTTTATCAGATTCATTATTGAGATGTTTTGATTTGCTCAAATATGGATTAGGAAAACACAATGAAAATAGTCTCAAATTAACGTGAGATTAGTATTGTGATTCAAATTTGGAGTGTGAGGGACTGGCCAGCAGCCCTCACACTAGAGGAAAGATAGATCGAGGTTTATCTCTGGGGGAAACCAGGATCTGAAGCTGGAGGGATGGCAAGAGAGAGACCAGACATCGAATCATATATAAATCGAGCTCCAGAGACTTAAGCTCCGGCCTTCCACTTCATAGATACATGAGACAGTGAGAAGACCACAACACAACATCATGGGCATCAGAAATGAGCTTAGAGATCAGGAGAGACAAGCCACAGTCCTTAAACCTGTGCTATCAGCACGGGCTGTTACGGCTTAATGATAGGGATAAGAGCAGTAGAGGAGAAAGGCTGAGCATGGCCAGAGGCCTGCTCCAAGAGAGAGAGAGATAGTAGTCAGGAAGCAAGATGAGTGGGTAAAGCTGGGCTGGGCCTGTGGGCTCCTGTATTTATTGATTATCATATGCAAAGATACATAATGCATAGTAATTAATGACATAGGGGATTATCATTGGTAGAAAGGTAAGTTGTCATAAGATAAGGGAGGATCTTTTTTCAGCCTGGGGAGAACAAAGAAACCTACTTTTGGGCCCAAACTAGTTGGGATCAAAGTTCATTGCCTTACTGGCCATGCGCCGGGCAGAGAATGCGCTCTTCTCAGGCCTAAGTTTATGGCTTAATTATCTGTCTCGAGTAAACACAGCTGTGGGCTGCTACTAAATTATAATTAGACTTTTTTAAAAAGGGGGCATTAAAAAGAGGTAGTATTATATAGAGGAAAGACCCTTGGATTTAGAATAATAGGACCTGGGTTTCCCCTCTCAATTTTCCCCCTCACTGGCTATATTATTCTGGAAAAGTCTCATAGCTTCTGTGTTAGTTTCCTCATCTTTAAAATGAGAGGATTGGACTAAAGGAATCCTTAAGTCCCTCCCAGCCCTGAACCTATGATTCCAGGGCTCAATCAATCCAGCCCAGTGCTTTTCTGAAATTATTAAAAGGCAAAAGACACAACAGGATCTTCTGTTCTCTGTATATTTCAATCTGTTGTGGGACTGTGGAAATGTGATTTGCTGTACAAAGTAATCTGAGAAAGCTGCCTGTTCCCTTCATATGATGCCATTAATAACATTTTTACAAAAGGTCACCTGCAATCCTTGCCTTCATTTCCTCTCCTGCCACTCACTTCTCAACCTTTGCCTTCAGGTTTGTGACCTCACTACTCAATTGAAGTTTCTGTAACGAATAATGAAATCCAGTAGTCTTTTTGCAGTCTTCATTCTAATTTGACCTTTCAGCCACTTTTGACACACTTGACTATCTTTTCCTCCTGGAAATTCTTACCTTCTTTTACTTCCGTGATACCAATGACACCACAGTCTTTTGGTTTTTCTCTTGCCCAGTTGATCTTTCCTTCTTCAGTCTCCTTTCCAGGGCTGGCATCCAGCTTCTACCCACTTCGTGCACTTGTCTCTCAAACTTCTACTGGGCTCTGTCTCCCAAGGTTCTCCCTTGGCATACTCTTCTTCTCTTTTCTCTACACTCCCTTAGGGATGTCATTTGATATAATTATCTTTAGGCAAGTGACACAAAAATCTACATGTCCAACCCTAGTCTCTTCTGAAGTCTGATCTCATATTACAAATTGCCTGCTGGAATTTTTTTCATCTGAATCCCCCCCCATGACATTTAAAATGAAATTTTCCAAAATGTAAATGAACACATTTAGTTAAAAACCTATCCTTTTCTCAACACTTGCCTATTTCAAAGGACAGTCCTATTCTCATAGTCACCAAGCTTGAAAATCTTGGAGTGATTATCCTTGATACTTGTCTCCTTCAAAACCTCCACAGAGTAACTATGATAAGGAGGCATTTACATAGTGTTGCATGATTTGTAAAGGGCTTTCTCTCTCTTTCTCTGTCTGTCTGTCTGTCTGTCTGTCTGTCTCTCTCTCTATATATATATATATATTACAAACTCACAACAACTCTGTCAGGAAGGTGCTATTATGATCCTTGTTTTATACACTGAGTCTGAGAAAAGTCCAGGGTCATAGACTTGGAAAGTGCCTAAGCAGCATTTGCATTGAGGTCTTCCTGACTTTCAGCTTCATTCTTTTACCCATTCAGTTACACATATTAATTTACCATGGTTTTATGGATTCTCTCTACACCATTTTCTGCGTCTCTTACCTTCAAAGTTTTAAAGTTATATAAGGACCTTTTATTTATTTTTTTAAAGAAATAACCTAGTTCAAATGTTTTATTTTACATATTTAGAATATGGAGGACCAAAAAGTTTAAGTCATAAAGAACAGAGAAGAGGTTCAAAGTTGGGTCCTCTGACTGGGATAGCTACCTCTTTCAAGGAATCAGTTATCAGATCCCATCCATGTAAAAAAGGGAACAACTGAGGGAAGCAAATGCCACAAACAAGTAGATGATGTTGCTGATCCCATGGGATAGAATCTGATGTACTAGAGGAATTTAAATCCTATTTTCTTGTACATATAAATGTATACATGTACCCACAAATATAAATATACAGGTATATGTATGCACATATAACATAGGTATAATATATGATATATATATGAATATAATTTTAATATATATATATATATATCCTTACTCTACATTATGGAAAATATGCAAGTATAGCCATAAAGTTTCTCTAGAAAAGGATTTTTCAGAAGCTTTTGAAAAATCCTCAGTGATTCTATTTTTATTGATTGATTGGATTATACCAAATTGGTTTTACCCCTCTCACCTTCTTTCTTAAAACCGTGGATATTATTGATTAAAGGAAGAGAGTGAGTATATATTGAGTTCTCTGTCAAACCTTACCAGCACTCAGGTTTTATAAGAAAGAGGATGTATTTTTGTTGGCTCAATTTGTGTGCAGGATTCTGAGTTAGTTTGTCTCTCTCTGACTTCCTATGGCCATAGCATCTTTTCAGTGCAGTGTGATAACTTCCTCTTTTCCCTGGCGCCTGTGTCCTGGTTGCAGTCCTCAATATATCTTACTTGTACTATTACAATGGCCTCCTAATTGGTTTCTCTGTTTAGAGATGATATCCTCTTTAATTATGTATGTCTGCTCGGTATAGTTATATTTCTTCCATATCTGCTAGATAGGGTTTCTCTATCTAATCTTTCTTCATATAGCTACCAAAATAATCTTCCTCATGCTCATATTTGACCAATTTTTCTTCATTGTGATAGAAATGATTGAGTGCTCCAAAAGCTGGTATTCGTTTTCTGTTAAAAGATATCTCCTTTCCTTTGTAGGTTAGAAAACTGATAGAAGGAATAGAGTGAATGGGTTTATTCCTTTGAGAAAAGGCACCATTAAATTATGAAAATAGTAAGTGTCTGTGCATTTTAAATTGCCTACATAGAATTTAGTCATAGGAATAAAGATTGTGATCACAGTGGGTAATGTTAATTCTTAAGTGATTCACATTAATATTCAATCTTTTTTAATGAGTAGACTCAGGTGTAAAACTCCAGAGTTATTATAAGAAAAGACATAAAATCCAAGTTGAAATCAAAAGTTAAGATTTCCATATTTAGTTCTTCTTGAGGTTAATTGAATCTGCTAAGAAAAAAAAAGATTCAGAATATCTAAATTCTTACAAGTGTTAAATCTTAAATATATTTATTGTAGTAGTTGGCTAAGGCCAAGTGTAGAATTAATAGAATATCAATGCTGAGTTATCTAGGCCACCAAAAGAATTTTGACATTTCTGCTCTAGAAAATGTGATTTCAGTAATTGAAACCCACAATCTTTTCCTAACAGAAGATCTTATCCCAGTAGTTTGGTGATACGACCAGAACAAGTTTAAAGCACATTGTTCTTCTGGGAACAATCAAATGAAAAGAGAAGAGGGAGTCACCAAGAGTAATCTGGCATAAAACATTATCAGGATGAGAAAGTAAAAATAGAGCATTTCCCAGACAATCAAAGACCAAGTTTCATTATATCCTCACACACACCTGGTCTGCATTTAGAATTATATTATGCTATAGTTGTAATGGGCCTTAGGGATCATCTAATTTAACTGCCTCATTTCACAGATGAAGAAATTGAGGTTCAGAGAGGTACATGGTTTTATAACTAAGGAAGGTCTATTAGTAGATCAAATCATATTAGCACTGTTAGCTTCAAATTAATTATTAAGTAACCTATTAATATCAAATCAAACTTGTATTTCTATTGTTAACAAGTTTTCATTTTAATTGACTATGAATTATCTACCTTTAGGACTTCTCCAGCATGCTTCTCTAGGATCTAAAGTTTAACTTGTTAAAAATCAAGTTTATTTAATTTTCACCTAATCTTGCTACTCCCCCCTTTTTTTTTCCAATGTAGAGGCAGCTATGTGTCACAGTGTAGAGAGTGCTGTACTTAAGAGTCAGGATGATGAATTCAGTCTGAGACACTTATGAGCTGTGTGATCCAGCCTCTATTTACCTCAGTTGCTCACCTTTAAAATGAGGATAATAGCACCTATCTATCAGGGTTGTTGTAAGAATCAAATGAAATAATATTTGTAAGTCCTATAGGCACTGTACTTCATACATTGTTAAGTGCTTAATTAGTAAATAGTCCTTCCTCCTCTGTTCCCTGTGCATTTCTGTCATCATCTATGTTTGTAACCTTACCTTTATTTTTCATTCTTGCCTCTTTTTAAAATTTGATAGCTAATTATTTGCCAAGTCATATCAGTTCCAGTGGGAAAACATCTTTAATATTAATTCTTATTATTCTCATTTCAACATCTTTCTACAAACTCCTGTCACTAACTAATTAGACTAATTGTAGTAACCACCTAATGGACAATCATATTTCCAGTCTAACACCTTCTGTTCCAACCTTTATAAACAAAAGAGTCTTTATGCACAGATTTGCTCAGATAGGCTGAAAAATTCATTGAATTTCTATTGCCTACTGCCAGGGATTCTGATGTCCCCACAACCTGAAGCTGCCTTCCTACATTTATTTCCTATTACTCATGTTTATGGACTCTTAAACTCCACCCAAACACCCTCTCCCTGAATCTTTTCTAACACTATTCCTTGTGACAAGACTCCCTTTCTTCCTGTTTATGTGGCTGAATTCCTACCTATCCTTTAAAGCATAAGTCGAATGTGACTTCCTCCTTGAAAGTTTTCCCATCAGATTCTTTCCTTAGGTAGTAACTTTCTCCTGGTACCTTACGTAGCATACAGCAACTCTCCAAATTATTTAACATAAAACATCATGTATCACATTTATCTATTTTTATGTCTAAGCATTCTAAAAGATTATAAATTCTCACATCTTATAATAATCTTTCCTTCAACACATAGTGGATCTGATTAAGAATAGGACTTCAGTTAAACCCTCATCCACTCAACGCACAACCCAAAAGAGCAGATGTCAGAGTATCCCCTTCTAACCTTCCACTCATTGTTCTTTTGTCTTTTTCTCCTTCAAGCTGACCATTGACCCTTCATTTTTACCCTGGAAGCAAAGGAACCTAGAATCTTTACTTTTACCTATAGTTCCATTATCTGTTTCCCAATGGCCGTGGATCAAATTCCTCAGTTGCTATAGGGAGGACATGGTCTCTTCCATATGGAATGTCAGAGAGTAGCCACCAAAGCTCCTCTAGCAAGATGGTAGATTGCCTGACCATACCATCTACCTTATCACTGAACCCAAGGGTCTCCCAGGCTTTACCCTCTGCTCTGCTAGATCATCCCTTTGTTCCACCTTAATTTTTAATTTTTTTTCCTACTAGTGCCACCGAATGACCCATGAGCCTTGCCATCTATCTTGCTATTCAATTCTGAGGACCTATGTCCATGTTATTATTTGATGATTCCATACCTGTTGTCATACCCAAATAGAATGTAAGTTCCTTGGTATAAGGGATGATCTTGCTTTTTCTCTTTCTTTCCCCAGAACCATCACAGTGTAGTCACAACATTTTTTTTAAACCCTTACCTTCTGTCTTTGAATCAGTACTATGTATTGGTTCTAAGGCAGAAGAACAGTAAGGGCTAGGCAATGGAGGTTAAATGACTTGTCTAGGGTCACACAACTAGGAAGTGTAGTCATTTAATTTATTTTTTATTCATAGTATACTGTCCTGCTGGATGTTTGTTGAATAAATATATACAACTTAAAAGGTATTATAATTTGTCAAAAGAGAAGACTTAGGTTCAACCCTTGCCTCTGACATATAATGACTGAATGAACTTAGGGAAATTACTTTACTACTCAGGACTTTAGTCAGTTCCCTTGCCTATAAACGGGTGTGTTGACTTTCATTAGTAAAGCTTTTCCTCATTTGGCAATTACCTAGATCAAACAAACCATAGGTCTAATAAATACCCCTTATAATTTCAATGACTTTTAGTGAGATTTTGTAAGTTTTTTATAATATATCCATCTGATTTTTTTTTATTTAAAAAAAACGACTGCAGTGGAGGATGTAGACATTCAGAAATTTCTAATTCCTAGACTATTGCCAAATGACTATATTTTGAATAAAGTGATGTCTATCGTTTCAGTTTTTATCACTATGACTTGAAGATATGCCCCCATTCTATTCCTCTACTGCACTGTACATTCTTCATCTAAGAGAGGGAATGCTATAGAGATGTTCTTAGATGGTTTATTCTTAACTTAGGACTTGAGACCAACCTGACTTGTAGAATCCTGGGCAGCCCACTATGTAGCTCACCTACAATCTGGGATGCAAGACACAGATATAAAATGGTAGCCATTCTAGAGCCAATGACACACTAGATTGTTGGAGTTTGCTAACTGTCAAGGCAATTCTGTTTTTAAAAATGCTGAGAGTGAGTTCCCCTTGGAGTCGAGTCTTAGAAGCAGTGTTTTCCAGTGCTTTATTAGATTGTACAATGATTATTAGAATATTTTTATTTAAAAATATTTACTTTTGTTGACAGAGGAGAATGGCCTTGGTTTAGGTGGAGATCTCTCTATTTTTCTTATTGATTCTATATAATATTCATTATATACTTACTTTCTCTTGAAAATGAAGAAAATTAATATATTTATTTTGTTCACCCTGGTGTTCCCTGAACCTAGGGCACCTCTACTTAAGATATTCATAATGTGTGGGAGCGATATGGACTTAACAATTTGAGTCAGGCTCAATGCTAGCTGATTATGTCTGAGGAAGAGAGTACTGCAGAATAGACATGACTGGAGAAATAATGAGAAAGAGAAACAAATAGAAAGGAAGTTTTTGAGAAGGAATAAACATGAGGTAGACTCGTAGGACAATGAGGCCAAACAAATAGACCAAACCAACATTGAAAGCTATTGTAGAGTTTTATAGGCATGAGGTCTGTATTCATCCTTGATTTTCTAGCATAGTCCATTCCAGGCAAATAAAATATGGTTTTAATGAAGCTTTGCTAAAAGAATATCATATGTCAGACCATGAGTCTGATTTTTGTTACAGAACATATGGTCTCCATGTGTAGAGATTAAAAATGGATTCATAGATTCCAAGGTGTTCTAATTTTAGTTGATTATTTTTTTTAATTGGGAAGATGAGGCTATGCCCAGAAGTTCATTTTTATAGAAAAGGAAAGCATCAATATAAGTTATAACTCATATAAGCATTTTGCAGAGCATGAACTTAACATATCATTATATATGTATAATATGATATACAAAGAAGAACAAAGAAAGGATAGTATATGAAACAGTGGAGCTTTGTTCCATATACATAATACCCTATGGATCTATCCTCTTCATCTCCCTCTTTATCTTGAGTTGCCCAATGATATATATATATATCATATATATATATATATATATATATACATAATTGACTGGTGAATTCACCTTTAATAGTCAACTATTTCAAAGCAAATGCTACTTAAATGGCATAACTTGAACCATAGTAGCAAAATTTTCTTGCATAAATCTGGAGTGCTTTCTCCCATGAATGTATATAGCATTGCAGTGGGAAGAGTGGACTCACACATAGAGTAAACACTTATGGAACACATGCAGCCCAAACAACTCATACTTTTAATGATACAGGACCCTAAGATCTATCTGCTTCTCATCTTATCTTCCTGATGCTTCCCTCAGGACATGTAATATTTGTTGCACACTTCACTGTGTTGCTAAGCTTAGCTCATGTTTCTCTATAACTTAGCTCAACAACTCACCTGGACCAGTTGAGTCTACTTCCTGTTGGACGGTTTTCTTTTGGATGTGTTGCTCTTCTGGTCACCATTGTCAACGAAGAGAATGAAGAGAAAGGAATCTTCAACATCCTGTCTATACTCTTGATGATACATAAAAATGACAATTAGTAACTCCCTCTATTAAGTTGAGATCTTCCTCCATAGCTGGCACTCTTCTAGAAGTCCAGATATGACTTCTTCAACTAACAATGCTTTTCTTGTTTTCAGTGACTCCTTTGTGTCTATACGGCATTTGGGTAACTCTTAAATACCAATCAGAGTGCGGTTGATCCTTCAGCCTGATAATGACTGGCTACTCTCTACTACATTAAATTGGTGAAGGAAGTTTTTTTTTTTTTAATACCCCTCCAAAGGAGAAATAAAGAATTAACACTTGTTTGAGTCTTTATTCATCCTTTACAAGAGGTCAGGGGGTCCATCCCTTTATATAGATGAACCACCTAAGATTTCATGCTCTTTATAAGCTGAGAATATAATCACTAAAGTCAGAAATGGTTTAGCAAACCTTAAGACCTCAATGTTTTTGGTAAATATCCTTTATATCTCTCAGTTCAAAAAGCAATGTGAGGGATCTGACTTATAAATCTGTATTTCGTCCTAGATTTAGTGGGGAGTGTTCTCTGATCAAATATATCCACTTAATAACTTTTCTTAATTTTATTTCAAAATGATCATGGTAGTAAAAAAATTGCCCTATCTGAATCCCTTTTTGATTTTCCCCATCCATAAACATTCTTGCCATATAACAAATTAATATAGCAAAGTAAAACAAATCCTTACATTGACCATGCCTGAGATAAATCTCATTATGTACCTCTAATTTTCCTGGAGTTGGGACTCATGATTTATCATTAGTCTTATGAAATAATGACAATAATATTGATCAAAATTTCTTTAGACTTTCAAAGTCATTTTCATTATTAAGGTCTTTTCATACATTTTTTCCTTGTCTTATACACTTTACTTTGCATGTATTTATGCACGTTTGCAGCGTTGTTTTTTCTTTCTGAATTAATAATATTTGGCAGTTCATCTAGTTAAAAAACATTCAATTGCAAACATATATCAAAATTAGCTCTACCATTCTGAAATTAATGGGTAACCACTTAGTTTACAGTTTTTGCTACAATAAAAAAAGGGTCATTATAAATATTTTGGTTCATGGAAGTTCTTTTCCACTTTCTTCCGCCTCTTTGAGTGCATATTATCGGATCAGCTAGTTTTCACAGTTGGAAAGCTGTACTTTTCAGAGTGGTTGGATTAATTCAAAACTCCAATAGTGCATTCTTGTGCCTGTTTTATAACTCTTCTTCCAATAATTGCTATTTTCTCTATCATTGCTAATATAATGTGTGTTAGGTTGTAAAAACAACTTTAGAATTATGTATAATTTGTACATGTCTTATTATTAATGATATGGAACATTTTTTCATACAGTTGTTGATGGTCTTCATTTCTTTTTCAAACTGTTCATCATTATTTTTACCATTTATCTATGTGTGTTCTTATATGTTTCTATCAATTCCCTTTGTATCTTGGATATCTGAGTTTTATGAAAGAAACGGGATTTTTTTCAATTAAATGCTTTAACTTTCCATAGATTTTTCTTGTGTGAAACCTTTTTTTTTAATTTAATATAGTAAAATTGTCCACTTTTTTTATTATGGAATCCTTTTTTTTTCTTTTTCACTTAAAAATTATACCTTAACCATAGTTGTAGAAATCATCTCCTTCCCTTTAATTAATTGTATGACCTTTTATATTTAGATCATTTATCACTTTGGAGATGATTAGAACATTTCACATCACAGAGTACAATGTGATTATTGAGTCTTAATCTTTTTAGGTCTGCTTTCCAGTTTTCTCAACAGATTTTTATGTGAATGATTAATAGAACATGGGGCTTGAAGTCAGGAAGACATAATTTGATTTGCCTCAGACACTAGCTAAGTAACCTAGGCTGGGAAAGTCACTTAACCTCTTACTGCCTTACTTTCTTCATCTATAAAATAGTCTTAATAATAGCATCTACATTACAGTATCTGTGATGAGTGAATGCAATAAAATAATTGAAACACTTTGTATAACTTAAAGTACCATAGAAATTGCCAATTGTTATTCATGCCACAGGTTGTTCTTTGATTTGTCAGTTTTGTGTTAAGTCTAATTGCTTCCGAGTCTTATTTACCAAATCTGTTTCACTGATCAGCTTTTCTATTTTTTTAGCTATTACCAAATAATTTTTTGATAGCATAGTTTGAAAGAACTAGGGCCCCTTTCTTCAAACTTCTAAATTATTATTTCCTGTGAGACTGTTGATCATTTGTTCAGCTAGATGAACTTTGTTATTATTTTATCAGGTATTATAAATTATACTTTTGTATTTCTATTTTTAGAATATTAAATCTGTAAATATCCTCAGTTATATTGTCACTTTCATTTTATTAGCATAGCCCAGCCATGAATAATTAATTATTTCCTCTATTTAAGTATTCTTTTTTTAAGTTAAAAAAAGAACCTTACTCTCAGTCTTAGAATCAATACTAAATCTTGGTTCCAAGCACGAGAGCAGTAAGGACTGAACAACTGAAATTAAGTGACTTTCTCAGTGTCACACACTTAGGAAGTGTCTGAAGCCAAATTTGAACACAGCACCTCCAATCTCTAGGCTTGGCCTTCTGGCCACTGAATCACCTAGCTGCTCTATATTATTTAATTTCTGTAAAAATTTTTTTTTCCATGAAGTAATTGTATATCTTGGTATGTAGGTATTTTGAATGAGACTTTTTTTTTCTATATCATACTACTGAATTTTATTAGTCCAGAAAAACATGATTTCTATGATTTTATTTCCTTCTACTTTAATGAAATTATGGTTTTAGTTAACTCTAGGGTTTTCTATCTGAACTAAAATATTATTCTTTTTCTTTATGTTTATTTCCTCCATTTCTTTAGTTATTGCAATAACTGGCATTTCTAGAACTATATATAAAATAATGATGGTCACAGTGGACATTCTTGCTTTATTGTTGCTTTTATTGGAAAAAATTCTTTATTAAATATATTTCTAGCTCTTGGCTTTAGATACTACTTATCATATTAAAGAAAGGAACAGTTTTGTGTTTTCTTTTTGGAATCTTTTCCTGCAACTATTGATATGATCATATGTTATATATTGTTCTTAATTATGCATGGTTTGTTATGTTTATTTTCTTGTTGAATTAACAGTGATTTTTTTGATGAATCAATTCTAATACTACTGATTTCAATATATTCTGATTTCAATATATACTGATTTCAATATATTACTATAGCTTCTTTGCTAATATTTTATTTGATATGTCTGCATCGATGATCCTAGCAATATTATACTTTATTATTTATACTTTCCTTAATCTACTCTTTCTTTCCTTTGGGTATTAGTAGTATATTTGCTTCAAAGAAAGAATTTTGTAGGATGCCTAGTTTTTCTCTTCTTCCAAATACTTTATGCAGCATTAGAGTTTACTCTCCTTTGAGTATTTAATGAAATTCCATTATAAATACATCTGGGCCTGACAATTTTTGGTAAAATTTTCCAATATAACCCAATTTTAAGAAATTGTAATTCTTTACTTTTTTCTTAAAATTTCTACAGTATATTACTTTCTACTTTCATTTTAAATAATAATAATAATTAAAAGAACATAACCATAGTCAGGCTCTATAGTTGTCTTTCTTTATGCTGTCTTTTAATCTTGAAAACAATGGGACTTTTAAGGGCCAGGTATCTCCCATTACAACATTAACTCTTGATCATCATTTAGTCCCTTCTAATTTTTGTTCTAAGATATTTTCATTTACATTTCCCCTTTATCTCTTGATTTGGCATTTCAAAGATTTTTCTGACTGGTATTTTTCATCAGAGATACTTGAAAGTCTTCTACTAAGGAATATTTTCCCCCTCTAATATTATATTCATCTTTGAATAATAAGTTATTCTTGGCAAATCTCTCTATCTCTTCCCCCCTCTTGCTTGTGCTCCCTCTCTCTCCCTGTCCCCTCTCCCCTCTCTCTCTCTCTCTCTCCCTCTCCCTCTCCCTCTCCCCTCTCCTTCTCCCTGTCCCTCTCTCCCTCTCTCTCTCTCTCTCTCTCTCTCTCTCTCTCTCTCTCTCTCTCTCTCTCTCTCTCTCTCTCTCTCTCTCTCTCTCTCTCTCTCTCTCTCTCTTCTCTCCTCCCCCCCACCCCCCTCCTCTCTGTCTCTCTGTCTGTCTTAGAATTGATATTAAGTATCAATTCCAACTCAGAAGAGCAGTAAGGGCTAGGCAACTGTGACTCTGACTTGGATTTGCCCAAACTCACACAAAAGGAAGGCCCTTCCAGGCCTGGCTTTCTATCCATTGAGCTACCTAGGTACCCTTTAGCAAATCTTTTTTCTTGTATTTTGATGTATCATATCTAAAATGTTCCTTTCTTTTAGGACAAGGATAACATAGATTTGTGTTATACTGCCTGTGTTCCTTGGTACTTGAAGTCTTTATGCTTGCTTGTAGTACTTTATTTTACTGATACAGAAAAACTGATTTTATTAATGATCCTGGGTATTTACAATTTGAGATTTCTTTCAGGATGCAATTAGTAGGTTTTTAAAAATATTTTATGTTGCTCTTTTATTTATTTTTGTAATACTTTTAAACCTTATACCTAGCTTTTTGTTGACTCTATCATGTTTTTAGAGTATCTACTGATTTTTTAATTTAAATTTTTTTACATTATGACTGTAACAAATCAAGAAAACATTCTAAAATACAAAGATTAGAAAAAGAATTATACACATGAAATCATTACTCTCTCTTTAGTACAACTTAAAAAATTATTATTAAATTTAACCCACTTGTATTAGCACTACAGCTAGTTGATGTAGTGGATAGAGTGCCAATTCTGAAGTCAGAAAGACATCTTCCTGAATTTGAATCTGGCCTCATACTTAATAACTGTATGACCACAGGCAAGTCAGTTCCTCATCTGTAAAAGGAGCTGGACAAAGAAATGGTAAACCAAAGAAATGCCAGGAAATCCTCAAATGGGGTTACAAAGAGTTGTGCACAACTGAACAACATCAATGTTGCCCTCCTTCTCTTGAGTCACTTTCTAAATTTCCTTCTCCTTTCATTGATGATCTTTTCTTTTAATTTCCATCACTATCTTTAATCCTAGTCAGCTCCAAATTTTCCCCCACAAAAAATAAAATAAGTTAAAGCATTTAAAATATAGTATAAGTATAGTCAGAAAAAGTAAAATCATACTTTGGCCATGTGTGAAAATGTACATGTCATTTCCATATATATAGTCCATTATGACTTCTGCTGAGGAACTAAAGGCATGTTTTATAATGAGTCTTCAGGTGAATCCAGTGATTCTTAAATTATTTCTTAGTATCTTGTTTTCCAGCACTTAAAATTATTTTAGTCATTGAATGCTCTAATTATTTAGTGTTATATTTTTTCTTGTCCCTTTTTGTTCCCTTTTATTTTTTTGTGAACCTATTACTTGGGGAGAGTTCCCCGCCTGTTGGTATAAATTGTGTGTTCTTCCAAATTTTTCTCAGAACCTACAATTTAATTTGTTATCTTATAGATATCAATCCTTTTGACCAATTCAATCTTTTTATCAGACTGCTTATTGTTATTTTAAAATATTTATCATCTTTTGATGAATTTATCTCTTTTTATAATAGAAATATAAAATAAATATAAATATAAATATAATATAAATAGCATAATATATGTAACACAAATAAAATATAATTTCATCATTTTATAGGACAGATATTTCCCCATGAATCCATCCTTTTTCTTAATCCATAATATTTTTTTTTTACTGTATTAGGAATTTTTCCCCTAATATTCATATCTCTAGCCCAAGTTCCTTTGTGCCAAGTTCAGACTTTGTCCCTTTTGGTAATTTAAAGGGGGATGTCTAGGCCTTTGGCAAACAAAAGTCTTGATGTTGCTGCTCCTTCCAATCCACAATTATGGATGAAGGGGTTGGATATTGGTCTCCTTCCCTTTCTTCTTCTAAGAGCCTGATTGAGGGAACTAGGGACTAAGAGCTGGGATCAAGGGCAAGCCTTACCCCTGCCTCAATTTATGGACTCTATTTTAGTGTCCTTTTGGTCTCTCAATGCTGGTCTTTACCTTTTCTTTGTTTCTTTCTTTTTCTCCTCTTACTCTTTATGGAGTCACCTACAAAGAGTTGACTTTGCCTCCTGATATAATTCTGACAGGCCCATTTGGAGATTAGTTATTGAACTGGTTTTGAGTTTCCTTAAGAGCTGAAAGCTTAGGTTACCTCTCCAGTGTCCTTGTTAGGAATTTGTTTTGGCCTCTATTGTCGCTAACAAATATGATCCTGATGGCTTATGGCATGTTGTCCTCCCAGGTACACCTTCTGAACACCCTACTCATATCAACCACAGGTTTTTGTCTATCTTGCTGTACAACTCTAATCTTAATTGAAAACTTACTGGTATATCCATTGGTTATAATGAACCTTTTTGTCTTATATGTTTTACATCTATATTTTACATATGTCATAAATGTATTTCGTGGAGGAGTTTGGCTTTTTTAGAGTCTTGTGCCATCTGGGCCCAAAACTTGATTGTACAATCAGCACGTAATGGACCTTATTTTCTTAATTTAACTAATATGGCTTCCTCTTCCACTGTCCATTTTCAAGTGCATGTACAGAAAATTTTTCTCTTGAAGTATGTGAGTGTATGTACTGACAGTTTTTCTTGGCAAGCCTCAGGTATTCCTTAGCTACAAAAGCAGAGACCATTGCAAAATTAAAACAAATAAAGAAAAGCGTGATGTAATGTGTCACAATTGTGAGACTTAAAGGCTATACCTTTTTCGTAATAAGATAAAAAAAGAGTGATCCAAAAATGGACTCAATTTTTCCAGAATGGAAAGGATAATCTACTTTAATCCATTGATCCAGTAAAGCTACATTGTTAAGTCATTGCTCTGGTGTGCTAAGAAACAGCCTGAAACAATTATTACAGCCTCTATAGTGTGTTCTTGGGTAGTAAATACCTTTAGTGAATTGCATATTAAACAAAATACATCAAAAGGTATGGGAAGATTAAATGCATTTTTCCCCTGACCTTCCTGGAATCTATCATTTTTTGGTCACTTAGTTTTTCTTCCTATCTAGAGAAGCAGCAACTTCTACATAATATCATTTGTGCGCCTGTGCTAAGCAGATATGTTTTTTTAAGTGATTTACTTTTTACATTAATGAGGACAATGTTTTAATCAGTTTTACAGCTTTAGTTGGACCTTGTTAAGTTCCCAAGAAAATCTTATTTCAAAGCTAACCTTTTAAGAATATAAATGGAACCCAAAAATAGAAGCTTTCTAGGTTTTCATTTTAGCTCTACACAAATTTTCTTGAGTTTCAAAAGCAATCTTTACATTTTCTTAAGGACTTGGACAATTCATTACAGAGCAATTTCTTGCTCTATCACATTTATTCTATATTGAGGAATTTATTTTGGTAAATTGATTTATAGTATTGAATACTACAAAATTCATAACAAGGATTATAGTTATCATTCATTCATGTCCAACTCTTGCTGACCCAATTTATTTTATTTTTTGGCAGAGATAATGGAGAGTTTGCCATTTCCTTCATCTCGTTTTATAAATGAGGAATGGAGACAAACAGGGTTAAGTGACATTTCCAGGGCCACATAGCTAGTAAGTGGTATGAGGCCAGATTTGAACTCAGGAAAATGAGTCCTCCTGACTTCAGACCAGTATTCTGTCCACTGCTCCACCTAACTGCACCAAAAGGAACATTATTTTTATCTTTTATGGTTGACATTGAATAGAAGCAATTTTAAATTTGCATAGTAAAAATTCACTCTAACATATGTAGAGAGAACATGAAATAACTTTCCATGTTGGTAAATATGAATAAATGATGACCATATCAACTTCGTGCATATTTGCACACAAAAATATTTAGATCCCCTATATGGTTCATTGTTTCATCTTAATATTGTTTCTACTTAATTAAGTTATACTAATTTTCTAATTATGTAACAATCCTCCTATTTTATAATCTGGAATCATTGAAGATAGTTATGATTTTAGTTGCATATCTACCAGTTTTTAAATTTGGGACATTAATATGTATTCTGAATTTGAGGTGCTCATTGTTTTTAAAGTATGAAGTTTTTTATGTCAAAGTTTAATTCCTTTGAGAATTCATATCCCTAATTTATGTTAGTAGGTCAGCAATTTTAAAGTTTTCTTTTGCATGGTTCTTGAATATTATGATTGGCAATCATGACAAGTTGTTTAGTCAATTTAGTTGGGTCCAAATCTTTATGACTGTAATTGGGGGTTTCTTGATGGAGATACCATCATGTTTGTAATTTCCTTTTCCTGCTCATTTTGTGGATAAGGAACAGAAGCAATACGATTTAAATGACTTACCCAGGCTCACACAGCTAGTAAGTGAAATGTCTGAGACCAGATTTGAATTTAAGGAAGATGATCCTTCCTATTTCTAGGCCTGCTACTCTATCTACTATGCTATGCAGTTGCCCATAACCATTAAGTGAAACCAAAAAAAATTCTCAAAACACACTATATATAGCAAAATTTTGTTACTGATCACATTAAATAAAAAAATGAAAAATTTCTTCTGTTTTTAATAGAGAGTTTATTCATACTTCTTGGTATGTCTGATTTTAGAATGTGTTCTTTAGCTATATTTCAGAAAGTTTATAAACCTTAGCATAAGGAGAGGATGAATAAAATATGAGATGAGTAGCAGAGTCTTTTTTTGTGTCTACAAAACAGTAACACACTATTAAAAATATTACCTGCAATATTACTTTATGTTTCAGTTAATTGTTTTAATTTTCCTTTGGGGAGTACATATGCAAGTCTAAAATGGCAGTGATCCTGTTCCCATCATGACTTTGTCTTAAAGATATTAGATTAATAGAACTGCAGTGCTTTAATTGCCATGTGGATTTATGGTGAGTATGATGATAAAGGCTAATAGGCTGTAGTTTCAACATAAGTCAAAATGATATCCATTCCAATTAAAGGAGAAATGTATGCCTTCCTTCAGAATTGATCAGGAAAGTAAGTCTGATATTTTTTGGACTTTACATCTTGCAATGCAGGAATGACTTAATTTAAAAAATGGCAACTATTCTATTTCTTTGTAATAGAACTAGTAAATTTATAGGAGCTTCATAAATTCATTCAACTGAAAAAATTAAATTTGTGAGTGTGTGATTTAAGCAAGATATGCTTATCATAGTTATAATTGAACATATTTGATAAGCCATTAAGGTTGAGTATTTTTATCTTCACAGACAACACAATATGGAAGTTTAGAAAATACATGTTTTTCTTATTTGGTACTTTAATTTCACTAATAAAAACATAAAAATCATCT